>NC_055986.1:30771749-31074779 GCF_018446385.1 Zingiber officinale | reverse complement strand
TTTCGAAAAATTTCGAAAAATTCCGTTATCATTATTCGCCATTTTTTTCGGTATTTTACATTCTCCCCCACCAATAAAAATTTGGTCCCCAAATTTCATCATCTACCATCAGCAAGTACTAACAACAAGTAGATAGTATAAACGCTGAACGGAACCACAACTTACATACCTCAAGTGAAAATGTGAGGGTATCGAGCTCGAATAGTATCCTCGAGATCCTAGGTAGCCTCCTCGTCGGATAGATACTGCCATTCAACTTTAACTAGTCGGATTGTCTTGTTCCGCAACCGACACTCTTTCCGGTCCAGCATCCGTACCAGAATCTCCTCATAAGTGACATCAAGCTGAACGAAAACTGAGATATCTATCAGTACATGTGTCGGGTCGGGTATGTATTTCCTCAGTATAGACACATGGAATACGTCATGAACTCTTGCCAGGAACGGTGGTGGTGTCAACCGATAAGCTACTGCTCCAATCCTTTCCGAGATCTCGAAAGGGCCAATGTATCGCGGAGCTGGCTTACCTCTGAGGCCAATATCTTCACCCCTTTCGTGGGTGAAACTCGCAGAAATACATGGTCACAAATGGAGAACTCTAAGAGTCTCCGACTCCGTTCAGCATAACTCTTCTGGCAGTCCTGTGCCTCTGACACTCTCCGTCTAATAGTACGGACCAACTCTGCCTCATGCTGAGCTCTATGAGGTCCCAACAACTGGGCCTCCCCAACCTCATCCTAGAGGATGGGTGTCCGACAAGGCCTACCATACAACGCTTCAAACGGAGCCATCTGGATAGCCAAATGCAAACCGTTATTGTAGACGAACTCTCTACCAATGGCAAATGGTCCTCCTAACTGCCTCCAAAATTCAATACACAAGACCTTAGCAAGTCCTCTAGAGTCTAAATGGTCCGCTCTACTATCCATCTGTCTGCGGATGGAAAGTTGTACTGAAACAGAGTTACGTGCCCAAGGCCTGCTGCAGACTCTGCCAGAAACGAGACGTGAATCGGGAGTCTCTATCCGAAATGGTAGTCAACGGAACACCATGTAGTCGGATGATCTCTTGGCAATACAGATCTGCCAATCGATCCAGGGAATCAGTCCTCCGAATCGCTAAGAAATGCGTGGATTTGGTTAATCGATCAACAATTACCCAAATCGCGTCATGACCTCGTTGTGTCCTCGGCAAACCCACCACAAAGTCCATGGTAATGTGATCCCACTTCCACTCAGGAATAGGAATCCGATGAAGTAATCCTGCAGGTCTCTGGTGCTCAGCCTTCACCTGCTGACAAACAAGACATCTAGCTACAAAATCCGTGATGTCTTTCTTCATGCTGTTCCACCAGTAGGAACGCCTCAAGTCTCGATACATACGGGTCCCGCCTGGATGAATCGCAAATCGAGAGCGGTGAGCCTCCTGAAGTAGCTCCTGTAAGACCGGATGAGACTGAGGTACGCATAATCTGCCTCGGAAGTATATAATACCCTCCTCGTCTCGTGTGAACTCGGTCTGCTACCCGGAAGTTATCTGACTACTAATGAACTACACATGCTGATCACCAGCATGTGCCTCTTGGATCCTTGTCCTGATCGATGACTGAGCAACCATGGTAACAAGAATACCCTGCTCTGTCGGTCCCTACTCCTCAAGATTTAATTCAGAGAAACCCTGAATCAAGTCTGTAACTGAAACTCAGTGTCAAGTCAAAGTCCCTCTGGACTTCCTGCTGAGTGCATCTGCAACCACATTAGCTTTCCCCGGGTGATAGCTAATGGTACAATCATAATCCTTTAGGAACTCCATCCATCTCCTCAGTCAGAGATTAAGTTCCTTTAAGTAAACAGATATTTGAGACTCTTATGGTCAGTGAGAATCTTAAATGTAACGCCATATAAATAATGTCGCCAAATCTTCATGGAAAAAATAATGGTGACTTACTCCAGATCATATACAGGGTAGTTCTTCTCATTCTCCTTCAACCGACGAGAAGCATAGGAGACTACCATATCGTGCTGCATCAGAACAGCGCTCAAACCCTGAATAGATGCATCGGTGTAGAGGACATATCCGTCCTCTCCAGAAGGTAAAACCAAAAATCGAAGCCGACACTAGTCTCCGCTTCAGCTCCTAGAAGCTGGTCTTGCATTCCACAGTCCAAGTAAACTTCACACCTTTCATGATCAGGCGTGAAAGTAACATAGCAATCCGTGAGAAACCCTCAACGTATCTCCGGAAATATCGAGCCAAACAAAGGAAGTTGCAAGCCTCTTCTATGGACTCTGTCTACTCCCAACGGTAACTACCTCGATCTCCTGTGGAACCATGATATACTCCTACTGGTGACCGTGTGTCTCAAACATCTCACAGAAGACACCCAAAACACGCACTACTGATCTTCGCATATAGATCTTCTCGTCGAAACATCTCTAGGTCTATGCAAAGGTGGTGCACGTGACTCACCTCGGATCCGTAATAAATCACAACATCGTCAACAAAGACAATGAAAAATGATCCAAACATCCTAGACATACCAAAATCATCGAGTTCCTGAAAACATCTAAGTCTCTGTAAGCCCTAATGATCAAACCAAAATACATAATGTCCGTATCACAGACATTCCTAACCATAAGATCCTCAACAATAAACAGATCTGATCACCAATGATATATAGTCACCAAAGAATAGATCCTCCAGTGTGAGAGCAATGCTCCATCACACGAAATACCACATATGTGGGAGCAACGCTCTACCACAAATAATCCGAAATATGTATCCACAATAAACATGGGAGCAATGCTCCGCTACAAGCAATCCGCAATATGTGGGAGCTACGCTCCACCACAAATAACCCAAGATATGTGGGAGCTACGCTCTACCACAAACAAACCTAAGTGCCCAAGGCACCTAACTATCTAGCCAGAGACTACATGGGGTCGCTCTACCACAGATCACTGTGGGTAGCCTAAGGTATCACAATCCAGTAATCAAATCAAACCCATCGTCAACTCTATCCACATCGTAGTGAGTCACCCACTGATAAGAAAATTAGTTGACAGGGAAATCCAACAAATGACATAATGCAGACACTCCACATCCTGCATTCAACATAAGTAGAATCATCAGGTTGCTACCAACAATACACCTGGCACACATGCATACACAACATATGTATGATCGACATAATCCTAAAATTAGTACACACCAAAAATACTCACAACATAGGTATAAATCATCGTAATACCTCCAACAATGCATACCGAAACCGTGTGCATATATCAACATAAGTATAATCGTCAATACACCTCCAATAATACTTACAACACATACCAATTGAGTATAATCACTTAATACTTCCAATAGAGTCTAATAGACCCAAGTGTATCCATAAATCAAATATAATCCACAAAATACCTCGAATCTTACACCGAACACATCTGCACATAGCACATCTCTGATTAAATCGACAAGATACATCAAGCAAAATACCTAAACTCATGTGCACATCCCACAATATAAATTAAATTGACAAGATACTTTCCATAATACATTCAGATACATACACCGAACTACATAGATATGATCCACAAGGAAGCTACAAACCATAACAGAACATATATACATATACTACTTGCAAATGGACATTCAACCACAGGATTCCTACAACACATAAGAATCATAATATACATGCAACCTAAACATGCAAAATCAGCATACTAGCTCAATCAAAGAGACCAACCCTATGCTACCAACACTCATGGGTTACGGGTATACCTAAACAAAAATACTGCATATGTATCAAGCAGGCATACATCAATCATAGATAGCCCAAAATAAAGCAGCCTAATCATCCAGTAACAACCCTGCTCTAGGTTCAACGGAACTAGTAGAGGACAAAAGAGATATACACGCCATGGTATAACATTGCAAGTCAATGTCGTACCCTACTAAGACTATATCTAATGGGGAAAACTTTAACATCATAAATCCAAATGTACTCTCCAAGTTATACACTAGTAACGATTGTATCTCATAAGTGTTAAGCAATTAGCTCTACACTTCCTTACATCAGCGGGGTCACAAACCCCAATGCACCTTCTAAGTCATCCAACCAGGTATATATAGTCCATGGTCAAAATCTTCATGGAATAGGATACATTGGTTCTCTAAAACTGGTCGAGCCGACAACGATATATGATTATTTCAGTCCTTTCCATGTCAGTACAAGTCCTATACTTAAATGTACTATAGATACATAACTAAGCACAAATAACCCACAAATGATCCTCCACAATCATAAAGGTATATCGATCTATGACTACCCAAGTCAACAAACGTAAATCAGTCTTCTACTGACCGATCTAACATGAGTAAATAAATATTTACTGATGAAATTTACTAAAATAATATGGTATACAACTGGCTAGGTCAACATAAAGATATAGATACTATCCATTTCCCAACTAATAATAGCAGAGGCTGGTATGTACCTCAATCCGCTAACCAACTAGCAATAACAGAAACTAAAACTACTGATGTATGATATGAAAAATCACCAGAAACTGTAATCCCTCAATTTCTATTAAGGTCGATCATCGTCAGTGGCTAACCCCTCATATGTAATATGGCTACAACATCAGACAGATACCAGATACAAAGTGTCATAACTATCATAGTCAACAATGCATACACTAACTAAATAGTAGGATAACAGTATATCAACATACCTCCTATAACTTGGAGATGTCCTGCTGCTGTCAGGTCCCAAAACCCGAAAAGTCACATCGAGAAGACCAAAACACAAAATCCGAAACGCCGGGAAAATAAGATTCGTATGCCGATCTCTAATACCAAATAAGATAAATCTCGAAAATCTAGAACACATAGCAAGTATCGTATACCTGCTCTGATACCACTAAATTATCACGCCCCGGAGGAGTCCCTGTCCGAAGAAATTTCGGCAGCACCTCCCCTGTATGGCGGACAATCTGAAACTTTCTACAGACACAATATACATCAGCCACATGCGGCTGGAATATATACACAACCACGCAGTTAATAATCTCAGCCTACACGGCTGGACAAACATATCTACAACCACGCAGTTATATATATATTTCTATCAGCTCACTCGGATGAAACTAAAACCAACACAGCGAAAAATATATAAAGACAAGCCCATACAGCGAAAAACACACTACTAGCTGGCTAGGCTTACACTACACAACAACACAACACCCCGGAAACAAAACCGGAACACACAAAGCCAAATACACGCATCTCATATACCAAGATAAAACAAACGAAAAGGAGGAGATATGTCTTCTGATGTGACGTGGGGACCAGCAGACAGGATGCTCCAAGCAACACCATAAATAACCTGGTACCTAAAAAAGATAGTGTCAATGAGGGTGAGTTCAACAACTCAGCGAATACTAATGGACATGAGTAGTAAGATATATCTAACAGCAACAAACATGGAATACAGCTTCCTAATCATATATAGGGAATATGCAAAACTGAAAGGTAACTGAGGAAGCTGTACTCACCAGGAACTCCTATCCAGACAAAAGGGTCGTCAAACTAAAAGTGTCAATAATCCTGTATGCAGGTCAAAGGTATGCATCCAACCAAAATGCAGCAACCAAATGCAGCAAACACAACCACAAGAAATAAATGCATCAATGCATATGATGCTAATGATACGTCCTGGTCACCCCTGACGCCAGTCAGTCATCTCACACACAAATGGCAAGACCGAGTGGGTAGGGCTGTGACAACAGTGCACTCTGTCGTCACTGCTCCTGATAAGTGAAACGACCCACCTTCTACTAACTAGGCTGTAAGGCCGGACCGTTACATTATGCTATGCTAGGCTATATTTTACGGTGCGAAAACGTGAACTAATTTAAAATTTTGCTAAACTCATGCCAATTGCTACTAAATCTGACCTTATGCTTAAAAGTACCTTTTTAAAGGTTGTACCTATACTCCAAAGAGAAGTTCTAACCTTCACATATGATTAAGGACTGAACTTAGGTACTCCCAGCTGAAACAGGCGTTCCAATCGATCGGCTGATCGATTGGGATGTTCGGATCGATTCACTGATCGATCTAACATGCTACTGTATACGAAACTTTAATCGGATCGATCGGCTGATCGATCCAGGCTTGCCAATCGATCCATTGATCGATTCCAGAGCTCTCTGTTCGCGGGAGCGATTTCCCGATCGATCGAACGATCGATCCCCAACCTCTTTGTTCACGACAGAACGCGACTGCATCGATCGACTGATCGATCCAGGAGCTTACTGTTCACGACAGAACGCGACTGGATCGATCGACTGATCGATCCAGGAGCTTACTGTTCACGACAGAACGCGACTGGATCGATCGGCTGATCGATCCAGAAGCTTACTGTTCGCGGAACCAGGCTCCCAATCGATCCACTGATTGATTGAGGGCCCCCAATCGATCCACTGATCGATTGGGGTTTCTGATTTCGCATCCGTGCTCTGATTTCAGCACTGTTTCGTGCCTGAATCACACATACCAGTTCTAAAATGGCTGAGAAACATTCTAACATCAGATATTTGGTATTCTAAGCATAGACTAATGCATAGTTCATTAGTTCATGGTAATTAAACATACTAAAGTGCGGAATAATAAACATGCTAAAAGAGTTCTAATGCCTAAAACAAAACTTGCTAGATTCCTAAGATCTTTATTCCAGGTTCCACCCACACACATCTTCACTACATTGACCTCCCGCCTTCGCTAGTCCATCTTCACTTTACCTCTATCTGCAGTATAAGGGAAAGAAGTATTTGTAAGCTTTCGCTTAGTAAGAAACCATCTACCTCACAAAACATGCATACGATGAAATCATGCTTTTAAAACATGCTATTTGAAATACATGCTGACATGCTGAAATTTAAATACTGAAGTTACTAATCATGTATACTAAAACATGGCATCAAAACTAGTCATGGAATATCAAGAGCTAAGCATTAAACTATCACATGTATCAATGGAAAGAAACTAAACTGATATAATACTGAGCTGAACTGAACTAAGCTAATACTGAATTTAAATCATGTTCACATAACTGATTGTGAGATTTTGAAGAACTATTTATAATAATAGATCAAAATACTAATCATGCTGCTGATGGGCCCGGCAACTGTACTTGCTATGCGCGCATCCCTAACTAGAACCGAGTTTGCAAGTCCCGAATTTAGTAGGGTTATTAGGTTATCTAAACCTAGGGACGACTATGGGAGCCCAGCCCAAGGACAACTGAAGTCCAGTACAGTGCCACTTAAAAGTAAAATACTGTGCATAAGCTAATAATTCTTGTCTTTCTTTTTTTTCTAGGTTGTCTGAACCTAGAACTAGGTTATCTAAACCTAGAGGCGACTGTAGGAGCCCACCCATTGGACTGTAGTCCCATAAAAGCTGTAGCAAGACTAAATATGCTATAATATGCTTCTACTGCATTTATCTATACTATTGAAATGCCTATGGTGGCATTCTACTGAGCTAAGCATTTAAGCAAACACTTGGTGTACGCTAATTCACACCCTATATACTGAAAATTCTGCATATGACTAGACTAATGCATAAAACGTACGAAAAGCTACTTATACTGTAGGTGAGGGGTTTCTTACCTCTTGCGCTAGTTTTCTTACGAATCTAGTCGCTAGTTTTCCGGTGGAGATGATCTTCTCGACGATTCTCTTGCGTCCACGCGTTCTTATCGCGGAGAGAAACGCCCTCGTGTCGGCGTCGTCGCCGGAAGGTGCTCCTATGGCCGTTGGGACAGAAATCCTAGGCTTGCTTGTGGTTGGCACTGAGAGATGAGGGAGAAGGGAGGTTCGACGGGATTAGGGTGGGGAGAAGAGGTAAGTCACGATAAAAAATAAAACTCCTCACTTAATTCCCTATTTATACTATGTGGTTAACTCGGCCAACTTAATTATAAATATAATTGATTCCCTCTCCTTTCAGCACGGCCCTGCTGGGTTCACTTGGTTACTAGAGTCCACTACAAGTCGTAGGACCCAATAGGTCTCGGGTTCAATACCCGCCTAGACCCCTTTACGATTCTAATTGTTTTTGCTACTTCCGCTACTCTAAAAATTCCATAAAAATATCCTAAAATTCCAGAAAAATCATAGAATGTTTCTAAAATAATTTTGAGAATTTTCGGGCGCTACAATCTCCCATACCTTATAAAAAGTTCGTCCTCGAACTTAGAATAACTCTGGGTACTTCTGTCTCATACTGGCTTCTGTCTCCCAAGTTGCCTCTTTTGCTGTGTGATTTTGCCAAAGGACTTTAACTAATGGTACTTCCTTGTTCGGCAATTTCTTAACTGCTCTGTCTATTATCTGAATAGGCCGACTATCATAGCTGAGGTCTTCGTGACTTGTACCGACTGGGGCTCAATCACTTGGGTTGCATTTGGGATATGCTTCTTCAGCATAGAGACATGAAATACATTATGGATAGCTGACATCTCCTGGGGTAGCTCTAGCTCATATGCTACCTTGCCAACTCTTCTGCTGATAAGGTATGGTCCCACATATCTGGAACTTAATTTGCCCTTCTTCCCAAAATGCATTACTCCCTTCATGGGAGCCACTCGGAGGAATACTGTATCCCCAACTAAAAACTCTAAAGGTCTGCGCCGTGTATCAGCATAGCTTTTCTGGCGGCTCTGAGCTGTCTCTATCCTCTGACGGATCTGCTGTATAGCTGCTGTTGTATCTGCTACTAGATCTGTCTGAAGTTCTAGTTCCTTTTGTTCACCACTCTCATACCAGCAGATTGGAGATCTACACCTCCGCCCGTAGAGAGCCTCGTAGGGTGCCATGCCGATGGTTGCCTGATAGCTATTGTTGTATGCAAATTCTGCTAAACTCAGATATTTGCACCAACTTCCCTTGAAGTCTAGGGCACATGCTCGGAGCATATCTTCGAGTACCTGATTTACTCACTCCGTCTGACCATCTATCTGAGGATGGAAAGCTGTGCTAAATTTTAACTTCGTGCCCAATGCCGACTGCACACACTCCCAGAAGTAAGAGGTGAACCTACTGTCTCTATCTGATATAATGGTCCGTGGGACTCCATGTAGTCTAACGATCTCCTTGAGATATAACTGAGCTAGTTGTTCCATGGAGTAGGATATCCTGATAGCTAAGAAGTGGGCTGATTTAGTTAACCTGTCAACTATTACCCAGATGGTATCAAAACCATTCGTGGTTCTGGGTAGTCCACTATGAAATCCATAGAAATGTCTTCCCACTTCCATTCTGGGATCTGAATAAGCTGCAGAACTCCTCCTGGTCTCTGGTGTTCTGCCTTGACTCTCTGGCAAGTCAGACAGGTGCTAACGTATCTAGCGATGTCTCTTTTCATCCCGGGCCACCAAAAATGTTTCTTTAGATCTTGGTACATCTTGGTGGAACCTGGATGCATCACATAGGGAGTCCTGTGAGCCTTGTCTAAAATCTTTCTCCTTAGTTCCTCCTGATCTGGAACACAGAGTCTGTCACCGAAGTACAATACCCCCTCTCGGACGCTCTGAATTCTCTACTTTCTGATTCTACTAACCCTTGCTTGATTTTCTGAATTTCAGGATCCTGCTCCTGAGCTGTCTGAAGGTCACCAAGCAGGGTAGATGCTAATGTCATAGTAGAGAGCTGTCCCACTATGAGTTCGAGACAAAAATCTATGATCTCTTTTTGTAGGGGCGGTGACATGGCTGCTAGGGATAGTAAGGTAGCACTGGACTTCCTGCTAAGTGTGTCTGCTACCTTATTAGCTTTTCCTGGGTGGTAGAGGATGTCTATGTCGTAGTCCTTGACCAGCTCTAGCCACCTGCGCTGTCACATATTCAGATCCTTCTGAGTGAAGAAATACTTCAGACTCTGATGATCTGTATACACTCTGCACTGAGCTCCATACAAGTAATGTCTCTAAATTTTGAGAGCGAACACCACTGCTGCAAGCTCAAGGTCATGAGTAGGGTAATTCTTCTCATATTCCTTGAGTTGTCTGGAGGCATAGGCGATCACCTTACCATCTTGCATCAGTACTGCTCCTAGTCCCAATTTAGAGGCGTCACTATAAATATCAAAGCTGTCTGTATTTTCTGGTAGAGTCAGAATGGGAGCACTGGTCAATCTCCTCTTTAGCTTGCTGAAGCTGTTCTCGCAGTCCTCTGTCCACTGAAACTTTCTGTTCTTTCTGGTAAGGGCTGTCAGTGGGGAGGCTATCCTGGTGAAGTCCTCTATGAATTTTCTGTAATAACCTGCTAATCCCAAAAAGCTTCTGATCTCACTGGCGTTCTTGGGTCTTTTCCAGTTACTCACAGATTCTATTTTACTGGGGTCTACCATGATACCATCCTTTGAGATGATGTGACCCAGGAAGGACACCTGATCTAACCAAAATTCACATTTCATGAACTTGGCGTACAGCTGGTTCTGCTGAAGGGTTTGCAATACTGTTCTCAGGTGCTTTGCGTGTTCTTCCTGAGTTCCTGAATAGATAAGAATATCATCGATAAACACAATAACAAATCTATCTAGGTAGTCCCTGAATACTCTGTTCATGAGGTCCATGAAAGTAGCTGGAGCATTTGTCACGCCAAAGGGCATGACTACGAACTCATAATGTCCGTATCTGGTCCTGAATGATGTCTTGGGTATATCCCCTTCTTTAACCTTCACCTGATGATAACCTGATCTGAGGTCTATTTTAAAGAACACTGCTGCTCCCTTTAGCTGATCGAACAGGTCATCTATTCTGGGAAGAGGATACCTGTTCTTGATCGTGACTTGGTTCAGTGCCCGGTAATCTATACACAGGCGAATGCTCCCGTCCTTCTTCTTCACAAACAATACGGGAGCTCCCCATGGTGAGTGACTAGGGCGTATGAAGCCTTTGTCAAGTAGCTCCCGTAATTGCTCATGAAGTTCCTTCAGTTCGGCTGGAGCCATGCGATAGGGTGCTTTGGAAATAGGGTTGGTACCGGGAATGAGCTCTATCTCAAATTCAATCTCCCTGTCTGGTGCTAATCCTGGTAACTCTTCAGGGAAGACTGCTGGGTAGTCACTTACGACTAGGGCGTATGAAGCCTTTGTCAAGCAGCTCCTGTAGTTGTTCCTGAAGTTCCTTCAGTTTTGCTGGAGCCATGCGGTAGGGCGCTTTGGAGATAGGATTTGTACCAGGAATGAGCTCTATCTCAAATTCGATCTCCCTGTCTGGTGCTAGACCTGGTAATTCCTTAGGGAAGACTGCTGGGTAGTCACATACGACTCGGACCTCTGCTAGCTGTTGGTCCTTGTCCTGACTAGCATTGACTACATGCGCTAAAAATCCCGTACATCCTGAATCCACTAACTTTTGTGTTTTTAGAGCTGAGAGAAACTTCTTGTCCTTTCTCTTTGGTTCTCCGATGTACTCGAACTGTACTTCTACTTCAGGTTGGAATATAACTTTCTGTTTACGGCACTCTATAGAGGCACCGTATCTGATCAGGAAGTTCATTCCAAAGATGACATCATAATCAATCATATCTAGCACTATCAGATCACAAAAGAGTTCCCTGTCTGCTATAATGACTGGCACCGCTCTGAGCCAGTGCGTGGATGCCATAATTTCTCCTGAAGGTAGTGTTGTCAAAAACTGACCACTGAGTACCTCTGGAGGTATCGCTAACTTCTGGGCAAATGCCCTGGATATATAAGAATGGGTTGCCCCAGTATCGAATAAGATAGTTGTACTTTGCTGTAAAATACTAATCTGACCTGAAACAACTGTCGAGGCATTTGCTACGTCCTCTCTAGTGAGTGAGTAGATCCTCGCATTGGTCATAGCTGGTGTAACGCCCACCCTTCTTACCCAAGGGCGGCGCTACGATCTTATACTACTTACGTACATGCTTTAGTTATACTATAACAGCGGAAAATTTTAAATCATTCCTTTTTCTTAAATAAGCATGATATCACATATTCTGATTAGTTCGAATGTGCATATATTGATCATATAATTAAAAATATTAATTTGTCTGAATCGTTCTTGCCGAGCCACCACCACACACATCACTATCTGCTCCTCCTGCTGATCCGTCGTTCCGAATATCCGTCCCCCATATCTGCGGTACAAGGAAAGTAAGCTATGAGCACTCATGGCTCAGTAAGTTCCTTTCCTACTCACTAAAACCGAATTCATATCATTGCATATCAATATCATGCGAGGTATCATAAGCATATGACATACAAGGGTATCATATTCATATTCATATCATAATATCACATGACATTATATCTAATCATCAGATAATTCAAGCACATATGTAGGCAATGCATCATGAATTTGAAAACTTATACTTATAAGTACTTGAAATTAATATCATCATTAGAGGGGATCCCGGTTTGTACCACATACATAATGCGCGCGCTTCATAGGTAGGTCCAAGGTAGCAAGTCTTGAACCCTACCATGCATACATACTAGGCCCGAGTCTTACTCCATCGACCTAGGGCATTCAGAGGCCCATTACTGACGAGGCCCGAGTCTTACTCCATCGACCTAGGGCACTCAGAGGCACATTACTGACGAGGCCCGAGTCTTACTCCATCGACCCCGGGGCATTTACGGAGCCCACCCTTGGTACAAACCATTTTTCATTTCTTCTCATTATGTATAGCATTTCCTATGCTATAACATATCATGGCATGTTACGTAACATAATTTCATTTCTTCTCATTATGTATAGCATTTCGTATGCTATAACATATCATGGCATGTTACGTAACAAAATTTCATTTCTTCTCATTATGTATAGCATTTCCTATGCTATAACATATCATGGCATGTTACGTAACATAATTTCATTTCTTCTCATTATGTATAGCATTTCCTATGCTATAACATATCATGGCATATTACATAACATAATTTCATTTCTTCTCATTATGTATAGCATTTCCTATGCTATAACATATCATGGCATGTTACGTAACATAATTTCATTTCTTCTCATTATGTAAAGCATTTCCTATGCTATAACATATCATAGCATATTACATAACATAATTTCATTTCTTCTCATTATGTATAGCATTTCCTATGCTATAACATATCATGGCATATTACATAACATAATTTCATTTCTTAAATTTGTTTCTAGCTTTAAAAATCCTCATAAAAAAAATCTGAAAATACATAAGAAGCCTTGTACCACAGGTGAGGGGAAGCTTACCTTCTTTGCTTAAGTTTCCTAGAGTTGAGAACTTGCTTGTGGACCTTTCTTCCTTGCTTGCTTTGCTCGGCACCAATGGAGGAAGAAGTGTCTAGGTCTTTTGGTGGAGAGGAGGAGGAAGAAGAGGAGGCTTCTTCCTCTTGTGTTGCTCGGTCAACAAAAAGAAAGAAAGAAAAGAGGGAGTGTCTCGGCACCTCTAGGAGAAGAGGAGGAGAGTGAGTTGAGGATGAAGCCACCCCTCCATGCCTATTTATACTAAAATGAGGGGAGGAAACTTGACTTGATTCATCCTCCTTATTTATTTCTCCTCTTTAATGATAAGAATATTCTAGAGAAATGCTTCTTGAGTTCTCTCTTTTCTTTCCTTTAATTAAAATTCCTATCTCTCCTCTTACAATATCCTCTCCTATCACACTTGGTTAACTTATGCATGCATCCACAAGAGAACCAAGGATCAAAACTTGGTTATGTATATTTTTACTTCTTTTTACTTCCTTTTCCTTTTAAGTAAAAAGAATCCTTTCTTATTCTTAACTACTTAGTCCTTTCTCTCCTTATCAATAATTCTCCTATCCCCTTTGATATCCTATACATGTTCCTTACAAGAGGTCCAAGGTTAAATCCTATTTCTCTTCTAACATATTATTGATATTCTTTTGTACATAATAATTCATATATCACCATATTATGCATTATGCATAAATATTTCATACACATATATATTATCTCATATTCCTTCCTTTTGTTTACATTAATTCCATGTATTATAAATATAGATGATTTATATTCTCAACTTTATTTTCTTTCATAAAGTTTTAATCATCTAAATCATTCCCATCTTAATATTCAACTTAGAATATTTACACCTTCTTTTCACTACCTTCAAACTCTCATTATTCTTACTTTCTTATCTAGGCTCTCTAGGGGTGTTACAATCTCCCCTACTTATTGAAAGTTCGTCCCCGAACTTAGAATGACAATTTCTGCTCAGATTCCTTAGACGTTGGTGGAGCTTCCAATCTCCCTTGACTCATTGAAGGTCCCTCAATAGAAGTCTGCAGTTGGTGTAACCTTGCGGGACCACCTTGATTCAGAACATACTGTGGTGCTTTAGTTTTGGTAGGGCAGTCTCTAGATAGATGTCCTTCCAGTCCACAGTCGTAGCATTTAATTTTGCCCTTACGACAGTCTTTTGCTTTATGACCCTCTATCCCACAGTTGTAACACTTATTAGTACCCGTACGACATGTTCCTGGATGTTTCTTCCCACATGCGTTGCACTGGAGAAACTTGAGCTGCTTGTTGGACGGACCACTCTCAATGTCGTTCCGTCGCTTTCCCTTTCCACCGTGGTTCCCTTTCCAGTTGGCCTTGATATTTTCCGGTTCTTCCTTCTGAGTTTGCTTCTTGTCCTTGCCTAGTGCCTTATGTAGTGTTCAGTATTCAGGGCACTGCTAATTACCTCCTCCGTGGTCCGCGGCCTATTAACTCCGCCGGCCACATTAAGTGCTATCTCCGGTCTGAGCATTTTCAGCATAAGCCTGACCCTTTCTCCTTCCGTCCTAACTAGTTCCGGGCATAGTCGTGCCAGGCGATTGAATCTTTTCATCGCTTCTTCTACCGTTAGGTCACCTTGCCGAAATTCGGTGAATTCATCATAGTGCCTACTTGTCTCCCGAGTGTGGAAGAATTCTTCGAAGAATTCCGTCTCAAAATCTGCCCAACTCATTTGGTTTACTGGTCTTTTCACTTTCACTCTGTCCCACAACATTCGGCGTCTCCCGTGAGATAGAATGATACGCATTTGACCTTTTCATGCTCAGGCCAGTCCAATAGTTCTATCATGCTCTCCATTGTCTTAAACCAAGCTTGTGCGCCCCATGCTTCATAATTACCAGAGAATTTCTCTGGCCTCAGTCTTTGCCACTGGATCAGATACGCCTCTTGACGAACTACCGGTGCCAGATTCACTAGTGGCACCGGTGCTGCTACTGGCTCCGGTTCAACTACTGGTATGGTTGGCGTATTATTCTGATTTGGGGTAGCAGGATTCCCTTGTTGATTCATCATGGCAGCAATCATCTGTTGCTGTTCCGTAAGCTGTCGTTGTAGCTCAGTAACTACATGTGCCCAATCAGGTGGAGGTACGGTCTCCTCCGTTCTGGCATTTCGTCTTCTAGTCATACTTATTTTCCTAAATGATAATAAGATTAGTCTAAGTTATCATTTATGCATGAATATCTTAACATATCATGTCTAGGTTTCATGCCATGTTTGGGTTATCGTTGAGGTATTCTTTCTTAGGTTGTCATATCATCTTTAGATTACCTTACCATTCATACGCGTCAAGATCTAGCTGATGGTATTATCATTTTTACTTGACTCATGCTTAAATTGATACCATTTCTACTCTTTTTATTCATCAAAAGCTTTTATTACATTTTTTTTTTGTTCATAACTTCTTCTCTTAAAAGGCCAGGTAGGTTGTGACTACTCCTGCCATAAAGGACATGATAGCAGTAGTCATCATCAACCCAACCTGTATCGACTTGCCCAGATCATTCTGGGGTGGATCAGGCATTATCGGAGGTTGAATCTCCGATGCCTCTTCCGGGTCGATTATTGTCTCTTCATCCATTCCCTCGTCTTCTTCAACATGTTCGTCCGGTTCCATCGGGTCTTCGTTTAGTTCCCCCTCGAGGTTGTTCAGTCCCCACTCGAAGTCTATTATATCGTTGGGGTTGAAACCCATTTCCATGTATTCAGCAAGGTTAAATTCATCCTCGCCCATCTCAGAAAACTCGTTCTCTCCTTCATAATATTCCATAATTTCTGAATCTTCATCTTCATTATTGTCCGAATTCCCTTCCTCGATTTCCTCGAGATCTTCCTCTCTGAACTCGCCATGTTCCGGAGATTCCAAGTCGCTCACATAGTTGTCGAAGTATTCCAGCATATCGGGTTCATCCGCGAACTCGAGGTATTCGCCAAAATATTCTACATCCTCGGGATCGTATTCGAACGGGATATAGTCCATTTCTACAAGATTTTAAAGATTCATTATTCCTCTTATGTTATAGCCTATGGTTCTTGTATCTAGGCTACCATTCATGCATCCTAGAATATCACCTACTTATCATCATGCACCATTTTCTAGGGTATAACTTAAGGTATCCTTCCTAGGCTACCATTCATGCATCCTAAAGTATCATACTATTTTTAACACATACTTGTCATCATGCACCCTTCTCTAGGGTATAGCTTAAGGTATCCTTCCTAGGCTATTATTCATGTATCCTAGAGTATCATACTAATTTTTGCATATAAATAAATTAAGCAACTGTACTTACTTGGAGCGACAGGAAGGAGCTTGATGTGTGTGTAGTGAGCTGGCAAGACTTGGCTCTATAAACGCCCACCCTTCTTACCCAAGGGCGGCGCTACGATCTTATACTACTTATGTACATGCTTTAGTTATACTATAACAGCGGAAAATTTTAAATCATTCCTTTTTCTTAAATAAGCATGATATCACATATTCTGATTAGTTCGAATGTGCATATATTGATCATATAATTAAAAATATTAATTTGTCCGAATCGTTCTTGCCGAGCCACCACCACACACATCACTATCTGCTCCTCCTGCTGCTCCGTCGTTCCGAATATCCGTCCCCCATATCTGCGGTACAAGGAAAGTAAGCTATGAGCACTCATGGCTCAGTAAGTTCCTTTCCTACTCACTAAAACCGAATTCATATCATTGCATATCAATATCATGTTAGGTATCATAAGCATATGACATACAAGGGTATCATATTCATATTCATATCATACTATCACATGACATTATATCTAATCATCAGATAATTCAAGCACATATGTAGGCAATGCATCATGAATTTGAAAACTTATACTTATAAGTACTTGAAATTAATATCATCATTAGAGGGGATCCCGGTTTGTACCACATACATAATGCGCGCGCTTCATAGGTAGGTCCAAGGTAGCAAGTCTTGAACCCTACCATGCATACATACTAGGCCCGAGTCTTACTCCATCGACCTAGGGCATTCAGAGGCCCATTACTGACGAGGCCCGAGTCTTACTCCATCGACCTAGTGCACTCAGAGGCACATTACTGACGAGGCCCGAGTCTTACTCCATCGACCCCGGGGCGTTTACGGAGCCCACCCTTGGTACAAACCATACAAAAATAACTTATCATGCATAACTATCATATCATGTCCCTAACAATCTTTCATGCATTTCCTTTTTCATTTCTTTTCATTATGTATAGCATTTCCTATGCTATAACATATCATGGCATATTACATAATATAATTTCATTTCTTCTCTTTATGTATAGCATTTCCTATGCTATAACATATCATGGCATGTTACGTAACATAATTTCATTTCTTCTCATTATGTATAGCATTTCGTATGCTATAACATATCATGGCATGTTACGTAACAAAATTTCATTTCTTCTCATTATGTATAGCATTTCCTATGCTATAACATATCATGTCATGTTACGTAACATAATTTCATTTCTTCTCATTATGTATAGCATTTCCTATGCTATAACATATCATGGCATATTACATAACATAATTTCATTTCTTCTCATTATGTATAGCATTTCCTATGCTATAACATATCATGGCATGTTACGTAACATAATTTCATTTCTTCTCATTATGTAAAGCATTTCCTATGCTATAACATATCATAGCATATTACATAACATAATTTCATTTCTTCTCATTATGTATAGCATTTCCTATGCTATAACATATCATGGCATATTACATAACATAATTTCATTTCTTAAATTTGTTTCTAGCTTTAAAAATCCTCATAAAAAAAATCTGAAAATACATAAGAAGCCTTGTACCACAGGTGAGGGGAAGCTTACCTTCTTTGCTTAAGTTTCCTAGAGTTGAGAACTTGCTTGTGGACCTTTCTTCCTTGCTTGCTTTGCTCGGCACCAATGGAGGAAGAAGTGGCTAGGTCTTTTGGTGGAGAGGAGGAGGAAGAAGAGGAGGCTTCTTCCTCTTGTGTTGCTCGGTCAACAAAAAGAAAGAAAGAAAAGAGGGAGTGTCTCGGCACCTCTAGGAGAAGAGGAGGAGAGTGAGTTGAGGATGAAGCCACCCTCCATGCCTATTTATACTAAAATGAGGGAGGAAACTTGACTTGATTCATCCTCCTTATTTATTTCTCCTCTTTAATGATAAGAATATTCTAGAGAAATGCTTCTTGAGTTCTCTCTTTTCTTTCCTTTAATTAAAATTCCTATCTCTCCTCTTACAATATCCTCTCCTATCACACTTGGTTAACATATGCATGCATCCACAAGAGAACCAAGGATCAAAACTTGGTTATGTATATTTTTACTTCTTTTTACTTCCTTTTCCTTTTAAGTAAAAAGAATCCTTTCTTATTCTTAACTACTTAGTCCTTTCTCTCCTTATCAATAATTCTCCTATCCCCTTTGATATCCTATACATGTTCCTTACAAGAGGTCCAAGGTTCAATCCTATTTCTCTTCTAACATATTATTGATATTCTTTTGTACATAATAATTCATATATCACCATATTATGCATTATGCATAAATATTTCATACACATATATATTATCTCCTATTCCTTCCTTTTGTTTACATTAATTCCATGTATTATAAATATAGATGATTTATATTCTCAACTTTATTTTCTTTCATAAAGTTTTAATCATCTAAATCCTTCCCATCTTAATATTCAACTTAGAATATTTACACCTTCTTTTCACTACCTTAAAACTCTCATTATTCTTACTTTCTTATCTAGGCTTTCTAGGGGTGTTACAGCTGGAGGGGCTTCTAATCTATCCTGGCTGATGTGTGGACCATCTAAAGCGGCCTGCATCTGATGTAACTGAGCTGGCTGGCCTCCGTACTGAATCGGCTGTGGTTGCGAAAGACTTGTCTTGTTTGGGCACTACTTAGCCATATGCCCTTCCTGCCCACACTCAAAGCATCCTCGTGTGCCCTTGCGACAAACTCCAGGGTGGAATTTCCCACAAGTAGCACATTTGGGATAACTAGGCTGTTTACTAGCTGGTCCTCCTTTTGGGTAACTCCCTGGTTTGCGCTTGTTGCTGGAGTTCCCTTTCCAGTTAGAGCTGTGGCCCTATTGTTTCTAAGTACCTGAGCCTCCTTGCCCTTTGGACTCTGAGAGGACTTGCTTCTGCTGCTTGATATTGTTCTGGTAGTGCTCGGTGGTCAGAGCACTACTGACTAGTTCTTCTGTGGTTTGCGGCCTATGAACACCGCCAGCCACGTTCATTGCTATTTCCGGCCTAAGCATCTTGAGCATCAACCGGACTCGTTCTTTTTCTGTGCTGACCAGTTCAGGGCATAGACGAGCCAATCTGTTGAATTTCTTCACGGCTTCCTCCACTGAAAGGTTGCCCTGGCGAAACTCGGTGAACTCGTCGTAGTGGCGGTTTGTGACCCGCATGTGAAAGAACTCCTCGAAGAATTCTTTCTCGAAGTCAGCACATGTCATCTGGTTCGCTGGACGCTTCGCTCTGATTCTCTCCCACCACATACGTGCATCTCCTGTCAAGAAGAAGGAGGCGCACTTCACCTTTTCATGCTGTGGCCAGTCCAGAAGCTCCATCATACTCTCCAGTGTTTTGAACCAGGCCTGAGCATCCCATGGTTCACTGGTGCCTGAGAAGTTATCGGGCTTGACTCTCTGCCACTGGATCAGATAGGATTCTCTCTTTACCTCTGCTGCAGAGGCTGCTGGTGCTGTAGGCTGGACTGGTGGAACCTCTATAAGTACTAGGGTTGCTATGTTTGGTTCCGGGGTGACAGTGGGAGTATTCTGCTGATTAGCCTTTAAGGTGGCTATCTCCTGTTGCTGTTCAGCTAGCTGCTGCTGTAACTGAGCCACTAATGCTGTAAGGTTTGGGGGAGGCATTGAACTGCCTGCCTCATGCTGGGGCTCAGTAGCTGGTGCCCTTCTAGCTGGGCGTCCTCGTGCCATTTCTAAAGACATAGAGGACATACATAACTAAGGCAATCATGTTTATATAACCACTATCACTATCATGTTAGGTACTATCATCAATCAACAGGCTACAGTATCTATAGACATGAAAGAAAGAACATAATAAAGTGAGAGACGTTTCTTACTAGGAAGCTGCAGGTTCAATGCTGGTGTGTGTGTAGGAATTATGGAACTTTCTGCTCTGATACCACTCTGTAACAACCCACCTTCAACTAACTAGGCTGTAAGACCGGACCGTAACATTATGCTGTGCTAGGCTATATTTTAAGGTGCGAAAACGTGAACTAATTTAAAATTTTGCTAAACTTATGCCAATTGCTACTAAATCTGACCTTATGCTTAAAAGTACCTTTTTAAAGGTTGTACCAATACTCCAAAGAGAAGATCTAACCTTCACATATGATTAAGGACTGAACTTAGGTACTCCCAGCTGAAACAAGCGTTCCAATCGATCGGCTGATCGATTGGGATGTTCGGATCGATTCACTGATCGATCCAGCATGCTACTGTATACGAAAACTTTAATCGGATCGATCGGCTGATCGATCCAGGCTTGCCAATAGATCCATTGATCGATTCCAGAGCTCTCTGTTCGCGGGAGCGATTTCTCGATTGATCGAACGATCGATCCCCAACCTCTCTGTTCGCGACAGAACGCGACTGGATCGATCAGCTGATCGATCCAGGAGCTTACTGTTGGCGACAGAACGCGACTGGATTGATCGGCTGATCGATCCAGAAGCTTATTGTTAGCGGAACCAGACTCCCAATCGATCCACTGATCGATTGAGGGCCCCCAATTGATCCACTGATCGATTAGGGTTTCTGATTTCGCATCCGTGCTCTGATTTCAGCACTGTTTCGTGACTAAATCACACATACCAGTTCTAAAATGGCTGAGAAATATTCTAACATCAAATATTTGGTATTCTAAGAATAGCCTAATGCATAGTTCATTAGTTCATGGTAATTAAACATACTAAAGTGCGGAATAATAAACATGCTAAAAGATTTCTAATGCCTAAAACAAAACTTGCTAGATTCCTAAGATCTTTATTCTAGGTTCCACCCACACACATCTTCACTGCATTGACCTCCAGCCTCCGCTAGTCCATCTTCCCTTTACCTCTATCTGCAGTATAAGGGAAAGAAGTATCTGTAAGCTTTCGCTTAGTAAGAAACCATCTACCTCACAAAACATGCATACGATGAAATCATGCTTTTAAAACATGCTATTTGAAATACATGCTGACATGCTGAAATTTAAATACTGAAGTTACTAATCATGTATACTAAAACATGGCATCAAAACTAGTCATGGAATATCAAGAGCTAAGCATGAAACTATCACATGTATCAATGGAAAGAAACTAAACTGATACAATACTGAGCTGAACTAAACTAAGCTAATACTGAATTTAAATCTTGTTCACATAACTGATTGTGAGATTTTGAAGAACTATTTATAATAATAGATCAAAATACTAATCATGCTGCTGATGGGCTCGGCAACTGTACTTGCTATACGCGCA
The DNA here is from genome assembly GCF_018446385.1 of Zingiber officinale. Taxonomy (NCBI): domain Eukaryota; kingdom Viridiplantae; phylum Streptophyta; class Magnoliopsida; order Zingiberales; family Zingiberaceae; genus Zingiber; species Zingiber officinale. Next base: position 31,052,898 of record NC_055986.1, on the reverse strand, counting down.
TCCCTAACTAGATCTGAATTTGCAAGTCCCGAATTTAGTAGGGTTACTAGGTTATCTAAACCTAGGGACGACTATGGGAGCCCAACCCAAGGACAACTGAAGTCCAGTACAGTGCCACTGAAAAGTAAAATACTGTGCATAAGCTAATAATTCTTGTCTTGATTTTTTTTCTAGGTTGTCTGAACCTAGAACTAGGTAATCTAAACCTAGAGGCGACTGTGGGAGCCCACCCATTGGACCGTAGTCCCATAAAAGCTGTAGGAAGACTAAATATCCTATAAAATGCTTCTACTGCATTTATCTATACTATTTAAATGCCTATGGTGGCATTCTACTGAGCTAAGCATTTAAGCAAACACTTGGTGTGGGCTAATTCACACCCTATATACTGAAAATTCTGCATATGACTAGACTACTACATAAAACGTACGAAAATCTACTTATACTGCAGGTGAGGGGTTTCTTACCTCTTGCGCTAGTTTTCTTACGAATCTAGTCGCTAGTTTTCCGGTGGAGATGATCTTCTCGACGATTCTCTTGCGTCCACGCGTTCTTCTCGGGAGAGAAACGCCCTCGTGTCAGAGTCATCGCCGGAAGGTGCTCCTATGGCCGTTGGGACGGAAACCCTAGGCTTGCTTGTGGTTGGCGCCGAGAGATGAGGGAGAAGGGAGGTTCGGCGGGATTAGGGTGAGGAGAAGAGGTAAGTCACGATAAAAAATAAAACTCCTCACTTAATTCCCTATTTATACTAAGTGGTTAACTCGGTCAACTTAATTATAAATATAATTGATTCCCTCTCCTTTCAGCACGGCCCTGCTGGGTTCACTTGGTTACTAGAGTCCACTACAAGTCGTAGGACCCAATAGGTCTCGGGTTCAATACCTGCCTAGACCCCTTTACGATTCTAATTGTTTTTGCCACTTCTGCTACTCTAAAAATTCCATAAAAATATCCTAAAATTCCAGAAAAATCATAGAATGTTTCTAAAATAATTTTGAGAATTTTTGGGTGCTACAATAAGTGACCGAGTGGATGGGATGCTGTCGGAGTACTCCTATCCTCTTACCCCAAATCATAAATGGGGGAACTCAATGCTCTCATCTCCCGGTACACGAGGACGGGGAGGTATCTCTGCCGGCTACCACACTGAGTCACCTGACCAACGGAGCCAAACAGAGTCCACCGTCTGCCGGTTACCACGCTACTACTCAAAATGCCAGCGGAGCCAAACAGAGCAGAACTGTCTGCCGGCTACCACGCTGAGTTACCTGACCAACGGAGCCAAACAGTAGAACCGCCACACACCTGCCTGTTATACCACTAATCCATGAGTGGTGGTGTGTGCAGTACATGTAACTGGCAATGTGCTCAACCATAGTGGAGCCGACAATCGCGCAACATGCAATCATGATACATGACACTAAGCATAGCCATAAAATGATCAGCATAACCATATCCATATATATACATATATATATATATATATAATATGGGTACCACAGTATCAGTAAGTCAAATCCACGGATCTAGGGTATACAGGTCCTCTATGGTATAACAACCTAGATCCTGAACATATCCCCCTCCATAACTGTAACACCCACGAAATTATAAGATAGGTATATGAATATTATTTTCCTTAGAGCATAGAAATAAAAAGAATAAGAGAAAAAGGAAAATGAAAAACAAAAGAAAATCTAGAATAAGAAGAGGTGAGGTCAAGGATTGAACCTTGAACCTCCCACACTTGATGGAGATAAATTGATGAATGATAACCATTAGGATAAGGAGAAGTAATTGGATAGAAAGGAATGAAAAATGTAGTTAAAGGAGAAAATAAAACTAAGCAAAAAGAACAAGAGAAAACCAAGTTGCTTACTTTCTTTTCCCTCTTGGTTAAGAAAAGGAGCAAGCAAAAGAAGGATTTACTACTTCCCTTCCTCTCTCTATTTTCATGGGAATTAATGGAGTGGAGGAAAAGAGGAGTTGAGGGAGTGAATGAGGACATGTTTCATGGGCAAGGAAATAAATAGATTGGGAGAAGAAAAAATAAGGGATTAAATCATTTTTCCTCCTTCCTCTTGCTTCTTCATTCCTCACCGAACCAAGAACTCTCTCCCTCTCCTTTGTCTGAGAGCTAAGCCAAGCTTCTCTTCAAGAAAAACTAAGTTAGAGAGGAGACCTTCAAGTTCTAGCCCTTACAAGCAAAGGAAACAAAAGGAGGTACAAGAAGAAGAAGCTTCCACCTTCCTTATCACCTAGAACACTTTTCTCTCTAAGGAAAACCCCAAGCGAAAGGATGTAAGTTCCCCACACCTTTGGTACAATAGCTCTTATTTTTCTATGAAGATTCGGTCACATAAAAAGCTAAGAAACCATCATGAAGAAATTCTAACCAAGATAAGACCAAAGGAAGGACCTAGAGAATGAAAGGACCTAAAATTAATATGCTTGATATTTCTCTTGTAGCATGTATTTTATGGTAAGGATTTATCTATGTTAAAATGTTTGGTAGAACTTAGATTCATGAGTATTCGGCCATGCTAGAACTAAGGGCCTAGGAGAGCTTTAATTTAAAACTAAGTATGCCAAGATCTCCTTAAGAGAAGATATGAAACTATTATGATATGCCCATGATTATATGTTAAGTTAAACTCTATTTCATGTCCATGAAGGTTCGGTTAGGTTTGGATTTTTAAAGCCTAGGAGAATTTAAAGCAAATCTAAGATGCTCATGATCTCCTTGATGAAATGTTATGTAGCTAATCTAATGTGCTTATGTTTATTGTTGTATGGAAATTAAATTCATGCTCTATATCATTCGACCACTTCATGATTTAGGGCTTAGGAAACTTAGAACCTAACTCAACCATGCTCATGTTATTCCTTGATATATTTGCTATGAAAGTTGTTTAAGGTTCTCATGTTTTTAGGACATTTGAACCTAAGTTTTTTTAGCTCTATAACATTCGGCCAATTCATGATTTAGGACTTAGGAAACTTAGAACCTAACTCAACTATGCTCATGTTATTCCTTGATATATTTGTTATGAAAGTTGTTTAAGTTTCTCATGCTTTTAGGACACTTGAACCTAAACTTTTAGTCTTATAACATTCGGCCATTACATGATGTAGGACTTAGGAAACTTAGAACCTAACTCAACCATGCTCATGTTATTCCTTGATATATTTGTTATGAAAGTTGCTTAAGGTTCTCATGTTTTTAGGGCACTTGAACCCTAATATTAAGCCCTACAAGTTTCGGCCACTTCATGATTTAGGGCTTAGGATACTTAGAACCTAACTCAACTATGCTCATGTTATTCCTTGATATATTTGTTATGAAAGTTGTTTAAGTTTCTCATGCTTTTAGGACACTTGAACCTAAACTTTTAGTCCTATAACATTCTGCCATTACATGATGTAGGACTTAGCAAACTTAGAACTTAACTCAACCATGCTCATGTTATTCCTTGATATATTTGCTATGAAAGTTGCTTAAGGTTCTCATGTTTTTAGGGCACTTGAACCCTAATATTAAGCCCTACAAGTTTCGGCCACTTCATGATTTAGGGCTTAGGATACTTAGAACCTAACTCAACTATGCTCATGTTATTCCTTGATATATTTGTTATGAAAGTTGTTTAAGGTTCTCATCCTTTTAGGACACTTGAACCTAAGTTTTTAGTCCTATAACATTCGGCCATTACATGATGTAGGACTTAGGAAACCTAGAACCTAACTCAACCATGCTCATTTTATTCCTTGAAATGTTTGCTATGAAAGTTGTTTAGGGTTCACAAGCTTGAATGATAGTTTTTAACCCAATGTATGCTTGATAAGTTTCGGCCATGATAAGTTGTAAGTTTAAGTAACCTAGAACTCTACCTAAACTTGCTCATGATAGTTCTTATGGTATAAGAAATGATGCTTACGTAGGGTTCACATGTTGGGATGAAGTTTTACCAAAATCCCAACCTATATGGTTCGGCCACTAAAAGACATTAGGGTTAGAGATCGAATTATGTTTTCCATGTATCTTATATGCCATGATTTTGAGATTTCTATGCTTCTATGTTTAATTATGCACACTTATGATCTATACATGATGGAAACACTTATGATTATGCCTTGATATTTATGATGATGTTATGATATGTTAGGGTGCAATTGATGATTATGTTATGTTATGCCATGATACCTTACGCTTATGTTATGATATGCCATGATATGCTGCATGATATAATGAATTGCCTCCATGTGTTATGTCTTGTGACTTTGATATGTTATACGATTTTTTTTGTGAGTAGGAAAGGAACTTACTGAGCCATGAGTGCTCACAGCTTACTTTCTTGTACCACAGATAAAGGCAAGGAATGGATGAACTAGGGGAGCAGCAAGTGTAATGACCCGCCTTCTAATTACTAGGCTGTGAGGCCGATCACTACATTATGCTGTGCTAAATTACTATTGCGGAAATCTGGATTGATTAAAATTTTGCTAAACTGATTACTGTAAAATATGAACTTAATATTCTAGGTGTACCTAGGAGTTGTACACATGCTAGGGAAGATAATCTATGCCTCTCGAATGTCCTGCTAGCTGTAATAAGGTATTTCAATCGATCCATGGATCGATTGGGCTGTCGGATCGATCCAGTGATCGATCCAGCTTGATACTGGCACGGAAGAAAGCTCTGGATCGGTCGACTGACCGATCCATAAGCTATATCGCCTCTGTACGCAGCTGGATCGGTCTACCGACCGATCCAGGAGCACACTGATCGGTTGGCTGACCGATCCAGTGGCTCACTGATCGGTCGGCTGACCGATCAGTGAGCTTCTGTACTCTCTGTTCGCATCTGGATCGGTCGGCTGACCGATCCATAAACTCTCTGTTCGTGACTGGATCGGTCAGCTGACCGATCCAGCGGCACAACCCAAATCTGATCGATCTGTAGATCGATCTGGGTTTCTGATTTCGAATCAGAACCCCTGATTTCAGCACTAGTTCGTGCCAAAATCTCATATAAGAGTTCTAAAATCAATTAAAATAAGTTCTAACATCTATTAACTAGCATTCCACATAATTACTAACAACTTAAACAAATCTTCCATGGTTTAAACATTCTAAGGTCTAAAAGTGCATTTGAGAAAAGAAACTAAGTTCTTAATTTGCTAATCCCTATGGATCTTCATTCCAGGTTCCTGCCACACACACCATCTTTGCATTGAACTCCAGCTTCCTCTGCTAGTTCATCTTCCCTTTACCTTTATCTGCAGTATAAGGAAAAATAGTATCTGTAAGATTAAAGCTTAGTAAGAAACCATCTACCTCACTAAAACATGCAACGATGCAAACATGTTTTAAAGAATGCTATTTGAAAACATGAACTGAATTTGTTAAAGCATGGCATACTGAAATCACATGGCATAATCACTGAAACATGGCATGCATGATAAATCTAAGCATGGAGTTAACTCATAGTATCAACTAGGAGAACTAAACTGAAACTAGCTAAAACTGATCCTAACTATGATCACATAACTAGATTATGAGTTTTGAAAGCTATTATCATAATCAGTGAAAATAGTAATCATGCTGCTGTTTGGGCCCGGCAACTGTACTTTGCTGTGCGCGCATCTCTAACTAGACCCGGGTTTGCAAGTCCCGAATTTAGTAGGATTACTAGGTTATCTGAACCTAGGGACGACTGTGGGAGTCCAACCCAATGGACATCTAGTCCAGTACAGTGCCTACTGAAAATAAAATACTGAATATAGCTACTAATTGCTTAATTTTGTTGTATTCTATGTTATCTGAACTCAGAGCTAGGTTATCTAAACCTAGAGGCGACTGTGGGAGCTCACCCATTGGACCGTAGTCCCATGAAAGCTGTAATAAGGCTGACTAAGCTATTTTAAATGCTCCCATTGCATTTTATGAGCTATCAAAAATGCCTAAGTTGCATTTTTCTAAGCTAGTCATTTAATCGAACACCTAATGTGCTTTAACTCCCCTCTCTATTAGGGAGACTACCTTTAGGCACCCGACAACATCTAAACCACCAACTGAAGAAGGAAAGATGTGTCCGGCCCATCCAAAGGCACTCACTAAATCCCTAAACCTGCGAGGAGGGTTAAATACACCCCTTTGTGTCGAAAAATCTGCATATAACTAAACTAATGCATAAAAACCAAACGGAAGCTACTTATACTGCAGGTGAGGGGTTTCTTACCTCTTATTCATAATTTCTTACGATTCTAATCGCGAGATTTTTCCGGAGGAGACGATCCTTTCGATGATCTTCTCGCGTCTACGCGTTCCTCTCGCGGAGGGGAGCGTCCTCGTGTCGAAGTCGTCGCCGGAAAGTGTCCTTGGGCGGAACCCTTGCTTATTCTTGTGGTTGGCGCTGAGAGAGGAAGAAAAGGGAGAGGGTCGGCGGAAACTAGGGTGAGGAGGAGCAAGTCACGTTAAAAGAGAAAACCAAAAATAACTCTTCACCCATTAATTCCCTATTTATATTAAGTGGGTATTTTGGCCCAACTTAAACTTAAATATAAATGTTTCCCTTTCCTTTCAGCATGACCCTGCTGGGTTCAACTGGTTACTAGAATTATCCGTAAACCATAGGTCTCGGGTTCAATTCCTGCTTAGGCCGTTTTCGTTTTCTATTTATTTTTGCTACTTCCGCTACTCTAAAAATTCTGTAAAAATATCCTAAAATTCCAGAAAAATCATAGAATATTTATAAAATAATTTTGAGAATTTTCGGGCGTTACAATCCCCCATTCCTTATAAAAAGTTCATCCTCGAACTTAGAATAACTCTAGGTACTTCTGTCTCATGCTGGCCTCTGTCTCCCAAGTTGCCTCTTCTGCTGTGTGACTGTGCCAAATGACTTTGACTAATGGTACTTCCTTGTTCCACAATTTCTTAACTGCTCGGTCTATTATCTGAATAGGCCGACTATCATAGCTGAGGTCTTCACGGATCTGTACCGACTGGTGCTCAATCACCTGGGTGGTATCTTGGGTATGCTTCTTCAGCATAGAGACATGAAATACATTGTGGACAGCTGACATTTCCTGGGGTAGCTCTAGCTCATATGCTACCTTGCCCACTCTTCTGCTGATAAGGTATGGTCCCACATATCTGGGACTTAGCTTGCCCTTCTTCCCAAAACGCATTACTCCCTTCATGGGAGCTACTCTGAGGAACACTGAATCCCCAACTGAAAACTCTAAGGGTCTGTGCCGTGTATCAGCATAGCTCTTCTGGCGGCTCTGAGCTGTCTCTATCCTCTGGCGGATCTGCTGTATAGCTGCTGTGGTATCTGCTACTAGATCTGTCTGAAGCTCTAGTTCTTTCTGTTCACCACTCTCATACTAGCAGATTGGAGATCTGCACCTCCGCCCGTAGAGAGCCTCGTAAGGTGCCATACCGATAGTGGCCTGATAGCTGTTGTTGTATGCAAACTCTGCTAAGCTCAGATATTTGCACCAACTTCCCTTGAAGTCTAGGGCACACGCTCGGAGCATATCTTCGAGTACCTGATTTACTCGCTCCGTCTGACCATCTGTCTGAGGATGGAAAGCTGTGCTAAATTTTAACTTCGTGCCCAAAGCTGCTTGTACACACTCCCAGAAGTGTGATGTGAACCTACTATCTCTGTCTGAAATAATGGTTCGTGGGACTCCATGCAGCCTGACGATCTCCTTGAGATACAACTGAGCTAACTGCTCCATGGAATAGGATATTCTGATAGCTAGGAAGTGGGCTGATTTAGTCAACCTGTCGACTATTACCCAGATGGTGTCGAAACCATTCATGGTTCTGGGTAGTCCCACTATAAAATCCATAGAAATGTCTTCCCACTTCCATTCTGGAATTTGAATAGGCTGCAGAACTCCTCCTGGTCTCTGATGTTCCGCCTTGACCCTCTGACAGGTTAGGCAGGTGCTGACATATCGAGCGATGTCTCTCTTCATCCCGGGCCACCAAAAACGTTTCTTCAAGTCCTGGTACATTTTGGTGGAGCCTGGATGCATCGCATAGGGAGTCTTGTGAGCCTCATCTGAAATCTTCCTTTTGAGTTCCTCCTGATCTGGAACACATAATCTGTCGCCAAAATACAACACCCCGCTAGCTGACACTCTAAACTCTCCACTTTCTGTTTCTTCTAATCCTTTCTTGATTTTCTGAATTTCAGGATCCTGTTCCTGAGCTGTCTGGATGTCACCAAGCAAGGTCGACTCTATGGTCATAGTAGAGAGCTGTCCAACTATGAGTTCGAGACCGAAATATGTGATCTCTTTCTGTAGGGGTGGTGACATGGCTGCTAGAGATAATAAGGTAGCACTGGACTTTTTGCTAAGTGCATCTGCTACCCTATTTGCTTTCCCTGGGTGGTAGAGGATGTCTATATCGTAGTCCTTGACTAGCTCTAACCATCTGTACTATCGCATATTCAGATCCTTCTGAGTGAAGAAGTACTTCAGACTCTGATGATCTGTATCCACCCTGCACTGAGCTCCATACAAGTAATGTCTCCAAATTTTGAGAGCGAACACCACTGCTACAAGCTCAAGGTCATGAGTGGGGTAGTTCCTCTCATAATCCTTGAGTTGTCTGGAGGCGTAGGTGATTAACTTGCCATCTTGCATCAGCACTGCTCCTAGTCCCAACTTCGAGGCATCACTATATATATCAAAGCTATCTGCGTTCTCTGGTAGAGTCAGAATAGGTGCACTGGTCAACCTCCTTTTCAGCTCGCTGAAACTGTTCTCGCAGTCCTCTGTCCATTGAAACTTTCTGTTCTTTCTCGTAAGAGCTGTCAGTGGGGAGGCTATCCTGGAGAAGTCCTCTACAAATTTTCTATAATAGCCTGCTAATCCCAGAAAGCTTCTGATCTCACTAGCGTTCTTGGGTCTTTTCCAGTTACTCACTGCTTCTATTTTACTGGGATCTACCATGATACCATCCTTTGAGATGAAATGACCCAGGAAGGACACCTGATCTAACCAAAATTCACATTTCGTGAACTTGGCGTACAACTGGTTCTGCTGGAGGGTCTGCAGTACTATTCTCAGGTGCTCTGCGTGTTCTTCCTGAGTTCCTGAATAGATAAGAATGTCATCGATGAACACAATGACGAACTTATCTAAGTATTCCCTAAATACCCTGTTCATGAGGTCCATGAAAGTAGCTGGAGCATTTGTCACGCCAAAGGGCATGACTACGAACTCATAATGTCCGTATCTGGTCCTGAATGATGTCTTGGGTATATCCCCTTCTTTAACCTTCACCTGATGATAACCTGATCTGAGGTCTATTTTAAAGAACACTGCTGCTCCCTTTAGCTGATCGAACAGGTCATCTATTCTGGGAAGAGGATACCTGTTCTTGATCGTGACTTGGTTCAGTGCCCGGTAATCTATACACAGGAGAATGCTCCCGTCCTTCTTCTTCACAAACAATACGGGCGCTCCCCATGGTGAGTGACTAGGGCGTATGAAGCCTTTGTCAAGTAGCTCCCGTAATTGCTCATGAAGTTCCTTCAGTTCGGCTGGAGCCATGCGATAGGGTGCTTTGGAAATAGGGTTGGTACCGGGAATGAGCTCTATCTCAAATTCAATCTCCCTGTCTGGTGCTAATCCTGGTAACTCTTCAGGGAAGACTGCTGGGTAGTCACTTACGACTTGGACCTCTGCTAGCTGTTGGTCCTTGTCCTGACTGGTACTGACTACGTGTGCTAAAAATCCTGTACACCCTGAATCCATTAATCTCTGTGCCTCCATAGCTGAGAGAAACCTCTTGGGCTTTCTTTTGGGTTCTCCGATGAACTCAAACTGTGCTTCTGCTTCTGGTGGGAATACGACTTTCTGTTTACGGCACTCGATGGAAGCACCATATCTGATCAAGAAGTTCATTCCAAAAATGACATCGTAGTCAGTCATATTTAGCACGATCAGATCACAGAAGAGTTCTCTGTCTATTATAATGACTGGCACTGCTCTGAGCCAATGCGTGGATGCCATAATTTCTCCTGAAGGTAGTGTCGTCAGAAACTTACTACTGAGTACCTCTGGAGGTATTTCTAACTTCTCGGCAAATGCCTTGGATATATACGAATGGGTTGCCCCAATATCGAATAAGATAGTTGTACTTTGCTGTAAAATACTAATCTGACCTGTAACAACTATCGAGGCATTTGCTACGTCCTCTCTGGTAAGTGAGTAGATCCTCGCATTGGTCATAGCTGGAGGGGCTTCTAATCTGCCCTAGCTAATGTGTGGACCATCTAAAGCGGCCTGCATCTGATGTAACTGTGCTGGATGGCCTCCGTACTGAATCTGCTGTGGTGCAGGAAAGCTAGTCTTGTTCGGGCACTGCTTAGCCATCTGCCCTTCTTGTCCACATTCAAAGCATCCTCGTGTGCCCTTACGACAAACTCCAGGATGGAATTTCCCACAAGTAGCACACTTTGGATAACTGGGTTGCTTGCTGGCTGGTCCTCCTTTTGGATAACTCCCTGGTTTGCGCTTGTTGCTGGAGTTCCCTTTCTAGTTAGAGTTGTGGCCCTGGTGTTTCTGAGTATGTGAGCTTCCTTGGCCTTTGGACTCTGAGGAGACTTGCTTCTGCTGCTTGATGTTATTCTGGTAGTGCTCGGTGGTCAGAGCACTGCTAACTAGTTCCTCAGTGGTTTGCGGCCTATGAATGTCGCCTGCCACGTTCATTGCTATTTCCGGCCTCAGCATCTTGAGCATCAACCGGACTCGTTCCTTTTCTGTGCTGACTAGTTCTGGGCATAGACGAGCCAACCTGTTGAATTACTTCACGGCTTCCTCCACTGAAAGGTTGCCCTGACGAAACTCTGTGAACTCGTCGTAGTGGTGGTTCGTGACCCGCATGTGAAAGAATTCCACAAAGAACTCCTTCTCGAAGTCAGCCCATGACATCTGATTCACTGGGCGCTTCGCTCTGATTCTCTCCCACCACATACTGGCGTCCCCTGTCAGGCAGAAGGAGGCACACTTCACTTTTTCCTGTTCCGGCCAGTCCAAAAGCTCCATCGTCCTCTCTAGTGTTTTGAACCATGCTTGAGCATCCCATGGTTCGCTAGTGCCTGAGAAATTCTCGGGCTTAACTCTCTGCCACTGGATCAGATAGGCTTCCCTCCTTGCCTCTGCTACTGGGGCTGCTGGTGCTGTAGGCTGGACTGGGGGAACCTCTATAAATGGTGGGGTTGCTAGGTCAGGTTCAGGGGTGACTGTGGGAGTATTCTGCTGATTAGCCCTAAGAGTGGCTATTTCTTGCTGCTGATCAGCTAGCTGCTGTTGTAACTGAGCCACCAATGCTGTCAAGTCTGGGGGAGGCACTGAACTGCCTGCCTCATGTTGGGGCTCAGTGGCTGGTTACCTCCTAGCTGGGCGTCCTCGTGCCATTTCTAAGGACATAAAGGATAGGGCAATAACTAATACAATCATAATTGTATAACTATTGCTATCATGTTATATACTATCACATACTAACATGCATCAGTTATCTATAAACATGAGCTATAACAAGAAAGCAAGAAACATAAATAAAGTAGAGGAATTATTACTTGGAAGCTGCAGGTTCAATGCTGATGTGTGTGTAGGAAGTATGGAACACTACTCTGATACCACTCTGTAACGACCCGCCTTCTAATTACTAGGCTGTGAGGCCGATCGCTACATTATGCTGTGCTAAATTACTATTGTGGAAATCTGGATTGATTAAAATTTTGCTAAACTGATTACTGTAAAATCTAAACTTAATATTCTAGGTGTACCTAGGAGTTGTACACATGCTAGGGAAGATAATCTATGCCTCTCGGATGTCCTGCTAGGTGTAATCAGGCATTTCAATCGATCCATGGATCGATTGGGCTGTCGGATCGATCCAGTGATCGATCCAGCTTGATACTGGCACGGAAGAAAGCTCTGGATCGGTCGACTGACCGATCCATAAGCTATATCGCCTCTGTACGCAGCTGGATCGGTCTACCGACCGATCCAGGAGCACACTGATCGGTCGGCTGACCGATCCAGTGGCTCACTGATCGGTCGGCTGACCGATCAGTGAGCTTCTGTACTCTCTGTTCGCATCTGGATCGGTCGGCTGACCGATCCATAAACTCTCTGTTCGCGACTGGATCGGTCAGCTGACCGATCCAGCGGCACAACCCAACTCTGATCGATCTGTAGATCGATCTGGGTTTCTGATTTCGAATCAGAACCCCTGATTTCAGCACTAGTTCATGCCAAAATCTCATATAAGAGTTCTAAAATCAATTGAAATAAGTTCTAACATCTATTAACTAGCATTCCAACATAATTACTAACAACTTAAACAAATCTTCCATGGTTTAAACATTCTAAGGTCTAAAAGTGCATTTGAGAAAAGAAACTAAGTTCTTAATTAGCTAATCCCTATGGATCTTCATTCCAGGTTCCTGCCACACACACCATCTTTGCATTGAACTACAGCTTCCTCTGCTAGTCCATCTTCCCTTTACCTTTATTTGTAGTATAAGGGAAAATAGTATCGGTAAGCTTAAAGCTTAGTAAGAAACCATTTACCTCACTAAAACATGCAACGATGCAAACATGTTTTAAAGAATGCTATTTAAAAACATGAACTGAATTTGTTAAAGCATGGCATACTCAAATCACATGGCATAATCACTGAAACATGGCATGTATGATAAATCTAAGCATGGAGTTAACTCATAGTATCAACTAGGAGAACTAAACTGAAACTAAAATTGAAACTAGCTAAAACTGATCTTAACTATAATCACATAACTAGATTATGAGTTTTGAAAGCTATTATCATAATAAGTGAAAATAGTAATCATGCTGCTGTTTGGGCCCGACAACTGTACTTTGCTATGTGCGCATCTCTAACTAGACCCGGGTTTGCAAGTCCCGAATTTAGTAGGATTACTAGGTTATCTGAACCTAGGGACGACTGTGGGAGTCTAACCCAATGGACATCTAGTCCAGTACAGTGCCTACTGAAAATAAAATACTGAATATAGCTACTAATTGCTTAATTTTGCTGTATTATAGGTTATCTGAACCCAGAGCTAGGTTATCTAAACCTAGAGGCGACTGTGGGAGCCCACCCATTGGACCGTAGTCCCATGAAAGCTGTAATAAGGCTGACTAAGCTATTTTAAATGCTCCCATTGCATTTTCTGAGCTACCAAAAATGCCTAAGTTGCATTTTTCTAAGCTAGTCATTTAATCGAACACCAAGTGTGCTTTAACTCCCCTCTCTATTAGCGAGACTACCTTTAGGCACCCGACAACATCTAAACCACCAACTGAAGGGGGAAAGACGTGTCCAGCCCATCCAAAGGCACTCAATAAATCCCTAAACCTGCGAGGTGGGTTAAATACACCGCTTTGTGTCGAAAAATTTGCATAAAACTAAACTAATGCATAAAAACCAAACGGAAGCTACTTATACTGCAGGTGAGGGGTTTCTTACCTCCTATTCGTAATTTCTTACGATTCTAATCGCGAGATTTTTCTGGAGGAGACGATCCTTTCGACGATCTTCTCGCGTGTACGCGTTCCTCTCGCGGAGGGGAGCGTCCTCGTGTCGAAGTCGTCGGCGGAAAGTGTCCTTGGGCGGAACCCTTGCTTGTTCTTGTGGTTGGCGCCGAGAGAGGAAGAAAAGGGAGAGGGTCGGCAGAAACTAGGGTGAGGAGGAGCAAGTCACGTTAAAAGAGAAAACCAAAAATAACTCTTCACCCATTAATTCCCTATTTATATTAAGTGGGTATTTCGGCCCAACTTAAACATAAATATAAATGTTTCCCTTTCCTTTCAGCACGGGCCTGTTGGGTTCAACTGGTTACTAGAATTGTCCGTAAACTATAGGTCTCGGGTTCAATTCCTGCTTATGCCGTTTTCGTTTTATATTTGTTTTTGCTACTTCCGCTACTCTAAAAATTCTGTAAAAATATCCTAAAATTTCAGAAAAATCATAGAATATTTCTAAAGTAGTTTTGAGAATTTTCGGGCGTTACAGCAGGAGGGGCTAGAAGGATGTGTGTGGTAGTGTTGGCTAAAGGAGAAATACCTGCTTTTGTTTAATAAGAACTATGCCTAGTTATGTTACTGCTTTATGACTCCATGACATTTAATTTTGTGTTTGGGCATTATGACTTAAAAATCATGTTAAGTATGCTATGTGGTGTTATATGTCCAGGTGATTAGTCATGTTGATTTTAAAGAAAAGAAAAGTTTTTAATTTCTATAAATAAGCTTTCCGCTGTAGCAAATAGGTATGTATATGTATGTGTAAGTAACCCCCGTCGCCTTAGCAGGAGGGGCGGGGCATTACAATAACATAGGTACCAACAATATGCACAGACCAAAGAAAAAGGGTCGAGGTACACCAATCAGATATGATATACAAATATAGGTACACAAGCCAGGTATAGTATAAAAACCTAGGTATCAGATAATCTAGATACACATGCCAGAAATAAAATCCAGAACCTAATCCTAACCTCAGTAAATCATGGTATGTCACTTACTCTAGGAACTAAGGTACTCATGGCAATAATCACGAGGTATAAACATGGATACCTAACAAGCGACAAAACAGAACATGCTATGGATATCAAACTGACATACCAAAGACAATCATGATTATTGCATGTAGCTACAAAATACTATGTATATCCAATTGACAATATCATAAAAGATAAGTCAAGAGGTACCCGCCTCCAATCGAAAAGTCCAAATCCAATCAAATCCAATGTCGAGATGCTCTTCTCGCGTCAAGGTCCTGTAATACATGATATACAGATTTAGCTAATTACATATAAATTAATTAGCTAAATTAAACCCTCAAACCTATTTAGGATAATCATAATCGAATACGACTATTGATTAACCTCCTATTTATCAACCTACTACAACAAACAACCTATCTGTGGCAGCAAGCCAACATAATGATCAATCAACCCCATTTATCAACTCGGTGTAATACCTTTACATTAAATCTCAAACTTCTACAACTTTATCAAGCTTTAACACATCGTCCCCAAAATCCCTTACTCAGTTTATTTCAATACTTCACATATACATCATAGAACCAGCTACAATAACTGTAAAATTACTCCTTCAAGTTTAATCACTTTATTCTTTCACGCTCTCCATCAATTACTCTCACTAGTTTTCAATTACTAGAGTGTACTCTAAATCCTCAATCAATGAACACACTTAGCATTCAAACCTCAACAAACTTATAAATCAAAAATTGAAATGCCTTACCCAATCCTTGTGTCGGCACTAGGGCTGAGGAGGAGCGGCAACCGGCACTGCTCAGGGATCGGAGTAAGGACTCGGACAGTGTTCTCAGCCATCACTCCCGGCGTCACTTGTCCTCCGGAGAGGAAAACGATGGTCGGGACAGCAAGGGGGCAGTCCTTTGGAGGGCTCGGCCGGTGATAGTGCTAGGGCACGCGGACGATAGAAAATGCTCGGGTGTCGCCGAAAAGGAAGCGTCGACGGGAGATCTAGGGCACAAGGAAAGAAAATCTGTAGAGGGTCGGCGCTCGAAGAAAGCTAGGCACAGGTAAGGTGGATCGCCCGAGATACACTCGGCAAAGAAGGCATCGGAGATTTGTATGCTCGGGGAGAAGAGGAATAGGGGGTCGGCGCCGAGAGGAAGGGGAAGAGGTGGGATCGGCGTCGGGAGAAAAAGGAAAGAGGAGAAAAACGGTGGCTTAGGGAAATGGCTCGCGACGAGGAGGTTAGGGCGGAAATGGAGGAAAAAAAAAGAATAAAAGAAAAAGAAAAGAAAATCCAACTTTTCCTCGCTTAAATGGGGTAACTCAAACAGGCTTCTCCCGGGCTCCATTTTTATCCCCGTAAACTCGTCCATACGAGCTCTGAAAAATTCCCGAAAAATTTCTAAAAATTCCGGAAAATTCCCTTATTATTATTCGCCATTTTTTTCGGTATTTTACAAAAATCATATATGTGCACCCAAAGGTGTTCCATGTGCTCGAACCATCTTTGTCAGGTTTTTATGTAGCAACATTTTTGGGAACTTGGAGGATGTTGAGGCGCCTTCATCCCAAATGACGGCATTTTGAGTAGGCTTTTTGGGCGGGATTTTGTGGGCATCCTGGACTAGGGTACGGGCGCGCAAATTTTAAAAAATTTGAAACTTCAAAATGATTTCAGCACCTGGATCTATTCCAGGTGCTTATCTCGATAATCTTTTTATTTCAAAAAATTAACTTAATTTTGAAAATTCTATATTTTGGCACTTACAATGGTTCTTGAATATAATTTAATTTATAATGTTTTGATCAATCTTACCTTAGTCTCCATTTTACCCTTTTCTAGATTAAAAATCGAGTTAACCTAAAGGTTTGGTGAAATGGTTTTCTATTTTACTTGAACAGAATTAGTTTGATTTAAATCTAAGATAAATCGGTTTATAAACAGTATTTACCTTTTATCAGTGGCACTGTATTGGACTCTCAGTTGTCCTTGGGTTGGGCTCCCATAGTCGTCCCTAGGTTTAGATAACCTAGTAAACCCTACTGGATTCGGGACTTGCTACCTCGGGCCTAGTTAGGGATACGCGCATAGCATGTATTGTCGGACCCATCAGTAGCATGATTATTATGTTTATCTATTTATGAAAATAGTTTTCAAACTTCACAAATCAGATATGTGAATACAGCTTAGCTTCAGTTTAGTTTTCTTAATGATATAGCTAATAACTTTATGTTCAGTCTTTGATTGCCATGACTTGTATGCCCATATGCCATGTTTTAGCATGTCCAGCATGTATTTCAACAAGCATTTTTGGAAGCATGAATTCTTAGAATTCATGTTTTTGTTAGGTAGATGGTTCTTACTAAGCCCCCAAGCTTATATTTTCCTTATACTGCAGATAGAGGTAAAGGGAAGTTGGATTAGCGGAGGCTGGAGGGCAATGCGACAAGATGTGTGTGGGAAGGAACTTGGAGTAAAGATTCTTTGGGAATTAGCTATCTAAAGACTAAGTATTTCGGATCTTGTTACTCTTCTGCATTTTTAGGATGTTAAGTATCATGAATTATGAAAGTATGTACCATGCCATGCCTAGACTTCAAGTTATCTTGACGTTAATAATAAACCATGAACAATGACAGTAGTGGCATGCCTAGAACTCTTGTGATTAGTTTTAAGTTGATACATGGCATCTTATTTGGATTAGTGGTGAATTGCAGCAGAAATCAGAGCTCCAATCGATCAGCCGATCGATTGGAGGGTCCTCAATCGATCAGTCGATCGATTGGGGAGTGATTTCCCGCATACAGTAAGCTGAAGAATCGATCAGTTGATCGATCAGCCATGGATCGATCAGCCGATCGATTGGGAAGTAACTCCCCCCGTACAGAACGCTATTGAATTGATCAGCTGATCGATTGAGGAGCTCTCAATCGATCAGCCGATCGATTGAACACGACTTCCACATTCAAAGAGTTGCGGAGTCGATCAGCTGATCGATTGACATTATTCAATCGATCAACCGATCGATTGGGAGAACTCTCCGTGTAAAGAACGTTACTAAATCAATACTTGGATCGATTGGTCAGGCTGGATCGATCAGCCGATCGATTCAGATGATTCTTCTGTGCATAGTAGCACGTTGAGTCGATCAGTGGATCGATTAACAATTTTCAATCGATTGAGCCTCGACCCTTATCGATTGGGAAAGTCTGATTTAGGTTAGAGAGCTCTGTTTTCAGTCCCTGGACCATAGGGTGAATTTAGATTCCATTCCTTCGTATATGTACAACAATGAAAGGGTAATTTAAACATACGTTACAGATTTTAATAGTCATTAGTAGAGTAAGTTTTAATTAGTCCATTTTTTCGCACAGAATAGTTTGGCATAATGTAACCCCCGGCCTTACAGCTTAGTCAGTAGAAGGCGGGTCGTCACAGATATAAGAGGATTCATAGATTTTTATAAATATTTTTTAATAATTTTTATAATTATTTTTTGGTAATTTTTGGGTTTTATTTTATTCGAGGTAATTTTGATATTTTAAGTATTTTGAAAATATCTATCTTTCTATATTTATATTTTTTGAGTGCGTTTAGGAATTTAAGATTATGAGTCTGTTAATAATATTTTTATTTTTTTATATCTTTTTTCTATTTTTAAAAGATAGAAATTCGAATTTGAACATTAGAAATTCTTTCCTTTTTTATGGGTATTAGAATTTATAGTCTATACAAACATCTAATTAGCTATTTGAGGAATTAATGCTCTATTCATAATAAAAGTTTCCCTTTAGTGATATCTTTTTTGGTCATCTCCTTAATTTTTTTCTTCTCGTTAGGACAATTGATAATTACTAACCTACCCCGCATTAGTTAGTTCAACTTTGGATAGATTTGGAGTTGATTAAGGATAAACACAAATTTGATCAGTTTAAAATGAACTATGGTATTTTCTTGAAGAAACCTTCTCTTTCCTTTTTTTTTTTCCCTTTCCTCCCCACATACACTATAGCCGCTGCTATGTTATACACCATCATTGTGCCTTCGCCTATCCCTCTCTTTTATTTTCCCTTCATCTTCTTTTCCATTTCCTCCATATTCTCTTCACCAATGGAAATAAACCCAGAGTTTTTTTCTCAAGCACAAAAGCTCTCTTTTCTTCTCCTTTATCTTCTCACCCAAGCAAGAAATGTAACATCACCTGTTGCCCTCTTCCAACAGCAAGCGTAGCCCTCATCCCTCATATCTTCATCCGCTTCTCATATTTTCACTATGTGTATTTTTTTGATAGACTTTTCCATTGTTTACTTCAACAATTATTAATTACGAATTAATATATGATAATTATTTGGGTAATAAAATTGACGAAGTAAATATCATTTTATACTATGTAGGTTAAAAAATTCAATCCTCACTTCTAATTTTAAGTAACATTGTAACATTTTACTTTGTAATATTTTTGTCATAAAGTAGTAAGTCACAAAATAAAATTTATAATTTCTAAGTGCTAAAGTAATAAGTTTGAACCAGTTAAAATACTAAGTCTTTGGCGAGGAGAATGACGAGAGGAAATGTTTATTTTATAAAAATAAAATTGAAAGAAAGAATGACGTGGATTTGAAAAAGTTGTATTTTAAAAAAAAGTTATGTAGACTCACTACGAGGATTGTCTGCAATGTTCTGTAGCAAAAAGTTCGTTAACAATTTTGTATATAGTATTATTTATAAAAGTGTACAGTATATATAATATATTTCCTATAATTAAATAACTGATATATATAACAAAAGTATATACTCGATAAATATTATATTCTTTCTATATATACGACAATACATAATTTAAAAGTAGATAAAAATAGTAAGCTTTCTAAAAGTGTATGACCACTTTGCCACTAATTATAGGATCGGTTATGTTTTTTGTTATATTTTCTTTTAATTGTACTCTCCTATTTTCACTTCTCGGAACAATATATATACACATCCTGCACCACTATTATAATTACACGATCAATACAAAATACAAAAAACTCAAAAGTTAATTAGTACTACATAATGTCTCAAGTTTCAATTTTTTGTGTATTTTTATTGTTTACAACTATATGCTTTGCAAGTAAGTAAACACCATTTAAATATTCCATGCAAATTTTTTTGAATTTATTTGTTACATATTGTTCATATATCCTAATGTTGACTATTATTTTTTGGTTAAAATTATAGATCGCTCTGATGCTACCAATTGTTGTTCGGAATATAAAAAGTGGGGTGATAGACAACAAACAAGTTGTAGCGGTGCAAGTGATACTAGTGCGTGCAACACTTGGTGTTCAAATTCATGTAGAGGAGGGGAATGTAAAGTACGAAATGGACACCAAGTTTGTCATTGTTATTGTTAATAATAGTGTAAAGATGGAGAATAAATTATATTATCCATCTTTATTGGTGAAATAAAATTTGATACTACATGTATTTTTATTTATTTAAATTGTATACATATTATAAAAATAATGTATATATTGAAGAAAATCTTATATATATGTTGAATTATCATCACTAGAGGGATGAATTGTCATTTACATTTTCTTTGACTATTTAACACATGAATAGTTTTAAAAATTTAAATATACATAAATAAAATAAGTAGTGTACAAATGAATGGAACAATACAATATATTAACTTGATTTGATGCACAAGGCCCAACTCCACGACCTACAACTCTTAGGTGGATGATCCCTGATGATAATTTTTATTTTCTCCTTTCTAGACACCTTGTGGACACCCTAAGTTCCTTTGTACGGAACCTAATGTCAGTGTTAGAGGTGCTAGAGGAAACAGGCTTAGTTGCTCTTCTCTTAATCCTACCAACATAAATAAATGATTTATTTTTACCATAATAATGACAAGTTGAGTTTAGGGTGTTAACAAAACATTTTTAGGACAACTAAAATAGGAAATAATTACCTAGGCTATGCAAGACTAGACCGAAATCAAAAATGGGGAAAAAATAGCTTGAAAACAAGCTTTGGAGGTGCTTGGAGTTGAAGCCTCGGGCCCCCCTTCTAAAATCATATATGTGCACCCAAAGGTGTTCCATGTGCTCGAACCATCTTTGTCAGGTTTTTATGTAGCAACATTTTTGGGAACTTGGAGGATGTTGAGGCACCTTAATCCCAAACGATGACGTTTTGAGTAGGCTTTTTGGGCGGGATTTTGTGGGCATCCTGAACTAGGGTACGGGCGCGCAAATTTTAAAAATTTTGAAACTTCAAAATGGTTTCGGTACCTGGATCTATTCCAGGTGCTTATCTCGATAATCTTTTTATTTCAAAAAATTAACTTAATTTTGAAAATTCTATATTTTGGCACTTACAATGGTTCTTGAATATAATTTAATTTATAATGTTTTGATCAATCTTACCTTAGTCTCCATTTCACCCTTTTCTAGATTAAAAATCGAGTTAACCTAAAGGTTTGGTGAAATGGTTTTCTAATTTACTTGAACAGAATTAGTTTGATTTTAAATCAAAGATAAATCGGTTTATAAACAGTATTTTACTTTTATCAGTGGCACTTTATTGGACTCTCAGTTGTCCTTGGGTTGGGCTCCCATAGTCGTCCCTAGGTTTAGATAACCTAGTAAACCCTACTGGATTCGGGACTTGCCACCTCGGGCCTAGTTAAGGATGCGCGCATAGCATGTATAGTTATCGGGCCCATCAGTAGCATGATTATTATGTTTATCTATTTATATATGAAAATAGTTTTCAAACTTCACAAATAAGATATGTGAATGCAGCTTAGCTTCAGTTTAGTTTTCTTATTGATATAGCTAATAGCTTTATGTTCAGTCTTTGATTGCCATGACTTGTATGCCCATATGCCATGTTTTAGCATGTCCAGCATGATCATTAGCATGTATTTCAACAAGCATCTTTGGATGCATGATTTCTTAGAATTCATATTTTTGTTAGGTAGATGGTTCTTACTAAGCCCCCAAGCTTATATTTTCCTTATACTGCAGATAGAGGTAAAGGGAAGTTGGATTAGCGGAGGCTGGAGGGCAATGCGACAAGATATGTTTGGGAAGGAACTTGGAGTAAAGATTCTTTGGGAATTAGCTATCTAAAGACTTAGTATTTCTGATCTTGTTACTCTTCTGCATTTTTAGGATGTTAAGTATCATGAATTATGAAAGTATGTACCATGCCATGCCTAGACTTCTAGTTATCTTGACATTAGTAATAAACCATGAACAATGACAGTAGTGGCATGCCTAGAACTCTTGTGATTAGTTTTAAGTTGATACATGGCATCTTATTTGGATTAGTGGTGAATTGCAGCAGAAATCAGAGCTCCAATCGATCAGCCGATCGATTGGAGGGTCCTCAATCGATCAGTCGATCGATTGGGGAGTGATTTCCCGCATACAGTAAGCTGAAGGATCGATCAGTTGATCGATCAGCCAAGGATCGATCAGCCGATCGATCGGGAAGTAACTCCCCCCCGTACAGAACACTATTGAATTGATCAGCTGATCGATTGAGGAGCTCTCAATCGATCAGCCGATCGATTGAACATGACTTCCGCATACAAAGAGCTGCGGAGTCGATCAGCTGATCGATTGACATTATTCAATCGATCAGCCGATCGATTAGGAGGACTCTCCGTGTACAGAACATTACTGATTCGATGCTTGGATCGATTGGTCAGGCTGGATCGATCAGCCGATCGATTCAGATGGTTCTTCCGTGTATAGTAGCACGTTGAGTCGATCAGTGGATCGATTAACAATTTTCAATCGATTGAGCCTCGACCCTTATCGATTGGGAAAGCCTGATTTAGGCTAGAGAGCTCTGTTTTCAGTCCCTGGACCATAGGGTGAATTTAGATTCCATTCCTTCGTATATGTACAACAATGAAAGAGTAATTTAAACATAAGTTACAGATTTTAATAGCCATTAGCAGAGTAAGTTTTAATTAGACCAGTTTTTCGCACAGAATAGTTTGGCATAATGTAACCCCCGACCTTACAGCTTAGTCAGTAGAAGGCGGGTCGTCACAGATATAAGAGGATTCAAAGATTTTTATAAATATTTTTTAATAATTTTTATAATTATTTTTTGGTAATTTTTGGGTTTTATTTTATTCTAGGTAGTTTTGATATTTTATGTATTTTGAAAATATCTATCTTTCTATAATTATATTTTTTGAGTGCGTTTAGGAATTTAAGATTATGAGTCTGTTAATAATATTTTCATTTTTTTATATCTTTTTTTCTGTTTTTAGAAGATAGAAATTCGAATTTGTACATTAGAAATTCTTTCCTTTTTTATGGGTATTAGAATTTATAGTCTATACAAACATCTAATTAGCTATTTGAGGAATTAATGCTCTATTCATAATAAAAGTTTCCCTTTAGTGATTTCTTTTTTGGTCGTCTCCTTAATTTTTTCTTCTCATTAGGACAATTGATAATTACTAACCTACCCCGCATTAGTTAGTTCAACTTCTCTTTCCCTTTAGTGATTAAGGATAAATACAGATTTGATCAGTTTAAAATGAACTTTGGTATTTTCTTGAAGAAACCTTCTCTTTCCTTTTTTTTTTTCTCCCTTTCCTCCCCACATACACTACAGCCGCTGCTATGTTATACACCATTGTTGTGCCTTCGCCTATCCCTCTATTTTATTTTCCCTTCATCTTCTTTTCCATTTCCTCCATATTCTCTTCACCAATGGAAATAAACCCAGAGTTTTTTTCTCAAGCACAAAAGCTCTCTTTTCTTCTCCTTTATCATCTCACCCAAACAAGAAATGTAACATCACATGTTGCCCTCTTCCAACAGCAAGCGCATCCCTCATCCCTCATATCTTCATCCGCTTCTCATATTTTCATTATGTGTATTTTTTGATAGACTTTTCCATTGTTATTTCAACAATTATTAATTACGAAGTAATATAAGATAATTATTTGGGTAATAAAATTGTTGAAGTAAATATCATTTTATACTATGTAGGTAAAAAAATACAAGCCTCACTTCTAATTTTAAGTAACATTTTACTTTGTAATATTTTTGTCATAAAGTAGTAAGTCACAAAATAAAATTTCTAATTTCTAATTGCTAAAGTAATAAGTTTGAACCAGTTAAAATACTAAGTCTTTGGCGAGGAGAATGATGAGAAGAAATGTTTATTTTATAAAAATAAAATTGAAAGAAAGAATGACGTGGATTTGAAAAAGTTGTATTTAAAAAAAAAAGTTATGTAGACTCACTACGAGGATTATCTGAAATGTTCTGTAGCAAAATGTTCGTTAACAATTTTGTATATAGTATTATTTATAAAAGTGTATAGTATATATAATATATTTCCTATAATTAAATAACTGATATATATAACAAAATTATATACTCGATAAATATTATATTCTTTCTATATATATGACAATACATAATTTAAAAGTAGATAAAAATAGTAAGCTTTCTAAAAGTGTATGCCCACTTTGCCACTAATTATAGGTTCAGTTATGTTTTTTGTTATATTTTCTTTTAATTGTACTCTCCTATTTTCACTTCTCGGAACAATATATATACTCATCCTGCACCACTATTATAATTACACAATCAATACAAAATACAAAAAACTGAAAAGTTAATTATTACTACATAATGTCTCGAGTTTAAATTCTTTGTGTATTTTTATTGTTTACAACCATATGCTTTGTAAGTAAGTAAACACCATTTAAATATGAATTTATTTGTTACATATTGTTCATATATCCTAATGTTGACTATTATTTTTTGGTTAAAATTATAGATCGCTCTGATGCTACCAATTGTTGTTCGGAATGTAAAAAGTGGGGTGATAGACAACAAACAAGTTGTAGCGGTGCAAGTGATACTAGTGCGTGCAACACTTGGTGTTCAAATTCATGTAGAGGGGGGTGTTGGATCGAGACGCGCTAGAGGGGGGGGTGAATAGCGCTCGTGGCTATTTGTTCGATTATCGGAATCGTAAAGCGTTCGTAGAGTAATTAAAGCAGTGGAATAAAGGAAACAAACACAAGAACACAGTTGTTTACTTCGTTCGGAGCCTAGGTCGACTCCTACTCGAAGGCCTGCGATCCTTGATCGCTTTCCGTGGGCAACAACTATAATTTCGTATGAATATTACAGATTAATTACAAAATGTAACTGCAATTAAAATTATACCGACAACAGTAGTAGAAAAGAGATCTGAGCTCCGGGTCGTCGGAATGTTGCAACAGCACTTCGGAAGCAGCACTTGAGCAGAACACAATAGAATAGAAGCTTGGAAGTTGTATCTTGAAGCTGCTGGTCGAGACCCCTTATAAAGGGGGTTCAAGGCGCCTTATACTGTTCACCAAGGCGCCTTGAACGAGCCGAGTCACCCGCGTGGATCAGCACGGACCTGGTCGAACTCTATCTGGTTCAAGGCGCCTTCAACCTCCGGTCCAAGGCACCTTGAACTCCATTCAAGGCGCCTCCATTCTGCTGCGCTGGCCTTTTCCTGACTCGCACCCGAGGCGCCTCCAAGCTCCATGGAGGCGCCTCGCTCATCCGAGGTCTTTTTTCCACTTTGGTCCGCAAGATATGTTAATCCCAAAATATCCTGCAGACAAAGTTAGCACAAAACATGATATAAGTATTGAAATATTTGACAGTCTCTGGGGCTGACTTCGGGTTTCCTACCGAAACCCTAGGTCGACCCGACGCCTCTGTTCCCTCTACGGGAATGCCTCCTCACCTACTCCACTCAGGAGATTTACCTGTTGCCAATACGATCCTCCAGATCGATGGACTTTTGCTCGGACTCGATGCTTCCGGACTTTCTGAACATCCGCTTCCCGGCCCGTCCAGACTTTCACTGGTTCGCGACACTGGACTTTCCACCTAGGGTTACCACCCCTAGGACTTTTCCTGAAGCCATCGACCGCCAAGACTTTCCGATAGGGTTACCACCCCCTATGACCTAGGGTTACCACCCCTAGGGTTTTACCTTGCCTAACCCAGTTAGGACTTTAAACACTCAACAAAGTGATAACAAATCACCTTAACTTTGAATCCTTTGCCATTATCAAAACTTTGGTTCGATCGTCGGATGCTTCCCGCACCAACACTCTTTTGATGCAACAAGCATTCAAAGTTAAGAAACAACTTATGTATAACTGCATAAAGTTAACCCAGCTCAAGTAAATAAACTTCAAATGCAATAACAGTTAAGCTGGAAACTTTGTACTTTGTAATATTAGACTCCCCCTTAATAAAAGCCCTCCTTTTATTAAATACTTTGAATTTAACTTTAATTTACCTACTCTCTGCTTTGAATTTTCCTTTAACTTTAATTTACCTACTCTCCCCCTTTGCCATATATCAAAAATAAACCAGTTTGAAAGTAGATTTGTATTTTTCTGAAGGAAAATTTTCAAAGAGGGAAAAAGATAAATTTTCTTCTTAGCAAAAACGACTTAGCTTTTTGAATTTTGGAATTTGCCAAATTTGAAAATACTTAGCTATATATTCAGCTTCGAAATGATTTGTATTGAGAAAATATTTTGCCAAATAGCTAAGTTTAGAGTACAATCTAACTAAGTCTAGTTAAAATAGTCTTAAAATTAACTAAGTTTGAAAATATGAGTATTTGAATTTTCAATAAAAGGATTTGCTTAGAAGTTATAAAATATGAGGTCACTTAAAAAAACTTTAAAACGTTATAAAAAGATGACTAGATTTGAATACTCAATTACATGGACAAGTTTTTTGAAAAACTGTAATTAAGTTTTGAATACTCATTTTGAAGAAACTTTGATATTAAAGAAAAATATTTAGTTTTAGGACAGAGGGAGTAGCAGTAGTTTGTTTTCTAGTCCAAGCATGAGTCAAATTATTGAGTTTAATTTGATTAAGTATCAGAGCCTTAAAATAATCAGGTAAGGTAATTTGATTAGAACCTTAAAGTACAATCATGCTTAAAAAACATTGAAACACACTTTTCCCAATTGTCTAACCTTTAGCTACTTGCTGATTGCCTAGAGGGCAGTAGCTTTCACATGGTTAGTCAAATTAAGTCCATTTGGTCCAGTTAGAGTTGGCTAGAGCTGGAAGACTTGACTTGATTATTATTTATGATGTGTTTAACGCCCAGACTCATATCGATGCACAAATATAAGCATTCCTGAGTCCAGGCTGTACCCTATGCATCTCACGTCATTCTAAGTTTGTCAAACACAAGCAAGGTATACCTAGGTGATTGTGAGATGCTCTGGCTTTAATCTGGGGGTACATGATATCTAGGGGAAAACCTAAGCTAAATCCAAATTTTAAAAATCTAACAAAATTGGAGTTTTGAAAACTGTTTTACCTAGAATTTGAATGAGTGATAAGTAAACTCAGATTTTGTGAAACTGAATAAGCATGCAAATAAGTATATATTACTTCAAGGAAGTCTAAACAAGGGAGACAACAATCCACAGAACAATGCATAACAGAGTCATATCAAATAGCAGGGTCATCTGCTTGAGGAGAAATAGCTGGAGGATCATGGGGCTGCTCCGGTGCTGGCTGACCTAGCCGTCGTATCTCGTCACGAAGGGACGTAAATCCGGCAGCCATCTCGGATCGAATAGATAGAAATATCCGTCGTGTCTGGATGGACTCGACCTCGAGTCGAGCAAGTCTGTCCTCGACGGAGAGTGATGTAGAGGTCGAAGGTCCGGCTGAGGTGGATGGTCTGGCAAACGGGGAAGGATCCGCGAAAAGATCCTCAGCTAAGAAATCAACCCACTCCTCTCCCTCGCCTAGTATATCCTCTGCTGCTGGAGCGATAGGGGCAGCTGCTGACTGTGGTCGTCCTGTCCAAGCTAGAACTCCATCAGCTGTGATATCAGCACCGGCTAGTCTACAACTACGGGATCCTAGCTCGTCATATATAGTAAGAGGAATGACTGTCCCCCTGGTCACATCTATACCCTCTATGGTCGAAAAGAAGCGTGTCAAAATATGACAATAGGGCATGTGTACTATCTTGGAGGTGACTGTCCCAGATGCACAGATAATGTTCTGGAACATATGCAGGGCAATATCGATATCAAATCGATGACACAGGGCGTACAAGAAGAATGAGTGTGAAGATCTCATCTTCGGGACATCCCGAGATGAGATCGGCAGAATACATGCTATCAGGACCCTATACATCACGTAGTCCTGAACCCGAAGAGTAACTGACCTGACCTCAGTCAAGTCAGCAGGTCTTGCTTCCCCGAGGAAATACGTATAGATAGTATCTAACATAATGTGGGAGTAAGGATCGCCAAATGGCAGATCCCTACCGGGGTAGCATAGAAAGGTAGACTCAGAAGCCCTAAGTCCTAGGGTGGTGCGTAGCAGAGTGGGAGTAAGCTCAATGTCCACGCCAGAAACTCTAGTGATGTACCTATTATCATCAACCCTCTCAAGGTTGTGATAAAACTGTGCACATAAGTCCTGGTTTACCGTATCGGTGCAGTAAACCAATTGATCCAGTTGATAGTGCTCTATCATTTGAATAGTTGGTTGACAATACTGGGTATAAAAA
This sequence comes from Zingiber officinale, assembly GCF_018446385.1. NCBI lineage: Eukaryota > Viridiplantae > Streptophyta > Magnoliopsida > Zingiberales > Zingiberaceae > Zingiber > Zingiber officinale. The sequence goes on along the minus strand of NC_055986.1, from coordinate 31,024,747 downwards.
GTCTTATTTACATATCTAGGTTTGATAGGTTCAAAGATGTAATTAGCAAAGGTATCCCTAAGATGTATAGTCGGGAATCTGATATTTGCTGATGGAATTCTAGCTGGATTAAGGTCAACATGTCGGCGTTTCCTATTTTTAACGATTTTGCCAAAAATTGACAGAAATAAGCAAAAATTCTAAATAAAACTTGATCGGAAGGGATTAGGATTATACCTAGGAGGCATTGTCACGTAGAAAGGGAAAAAAAACGATTGAGGGCGCCTTAATTGGGAAGAAAAATGCACGAGTATCGCGTGCTTGGCGTCGACAGAAAACGAACAGAAAGGCTTCTGTTCGTTTTGATATAAAGTGTTGAAGGCGCCTTAAAACAAGGTTTAAGGCGCCTTATATACGATGGAGGCGCCTTGGATTGATCCGAGGCGCCTTAAGACGAAGCGGCGGGAATTTTCCCGCCGCTTGCTAGGGCGCCTCCTTTTGATGGGAGGCGCCTTCGATAAGTTCCACGCGAAATTTTTATTTTTTTTTTAAATTTAATTTAATTAATAAATTTTGAAGAGGTTTTAAAAATAATTTTAAAATTAAAAAAAAATTTAAGGAATTTTGAAATTGAGTTTTAAAAATAATTTTGAAATTGAGTTCTAAAAATAATTTTGAAATTGAGTTTTAAAATAATTTTGAAATTGAGTTTTTAAAAAAAATAATTTTGAGTTTTGAAATTGAGTTATGAAATAATTTTGAAATTGAGTTTTAAAATAATTTTGAAATTGAGTTTTAAAATAATTTTGAAATTGAGTTTTGAAATAATTTTGAAATTGAGTTTTTAAAATAATTTTGAAATTGAGTTTTGAAATAATTTTGAAATTGAGTTTTAAAATAATTTTGAAATTGAGTTTTAAAATAATTTTGAAATTGAGTTTTGAAATAATTTTGAAATTGAGTTTTTAAAATAATTTTGAAATTGAGTTTTGAAATAATTTTGACATTGAGTTTTGAAATAATTTTGAAATTGAGTTTTTAAAATAATTTTGAAATTTAGTTTTAAAATAATTTTGAAATTTAGTTTTAAAATAATTTTGAAATTGAGTTTTGAAATAATTTTGAAATTGAGTTTTGAAATAATTTTGAAATTGAGTTTTGAAAAAATAATTGAATTTTAAAATAATTTTGAAATTGAGTTTTAAAATAATTTTGAAATTGAGTTTTGAGATAATTTTGAAATTGAGTTTTAAAATAATTTTGAAATTGAGTTTTGAGATAATTTTGAAATTGAGTTTTAAAATAATTTTGAAATTGAGTTTTGAACATAATTTTGAAATGATTTTGAAAGGATTTTTTTTTTCTTAAATAATTTTCAAATGAATTTTATTACTTAGTCATCTCACTCGATTTAAATTTTCAATCAGGGAATCCTATGATTGATGTGAGATGATTTATTGTTGAATTCAGGAGTTTGGTTTAACTTTGTGTTAGATTCAGATTTGGCTTTGGGTTCAACAAGTAAGCATTCTTTGGATAAACTTCTGGGCTATGGTGAGTCACAAGGAGCTCATTAAAGTAACCATGCCTTCGAGGTTTTCAAATAGTCCTACCCATTGAACTTAATACCAATCCTTGGTCTAACTAGTCAGGATCCATTTAAGGGTAGCTTCGGTCAGTTCCACTTGGCCAAATGCACCAGGTCGAAGCCATATCTTCCTAGACATGCGATGCCCAAGCTTCCCTAACGTACTATCATCCAAAAACTTCACCAGTACTGTGGTTCAAGTTAACCTTAGTCCGTTTTAATCTAACCTTAATTACCCTGCCGGGTAATCTACTCTTGTTTTACCCATTTCGGGTAGATTAGGTTCAGTTACCCTGCCGGGTAGTTTAGTTGGGGGTGCCAGCGAGTCTGGATCCTCCATCTTTAATTTAATTTCGAATATTGAATTTATAACTTAATTTTGAAGTTGATTTTAATTTTGAGTTTTGAATTTATAATTTTTTATTTTAATTTAGCATTTAGAATTTTAAATTTTTAGGATTGTTTTTCTTTTTGCTCCCCCTGGATCATGGCCTCGATATGGTCTATCGAGGTAGTATATTTGATCCTTCGGAACCCAGTATTGGCCAAGTCCAACTTGATTGACCAAGTTAGACTTGGAGACCCATGCTTGGACTGATTTAAGACTTTGTTTGTTTATTAGTGATAAATAAGATCTATATTTACTTTTGTATCCCAACCCAGTTCTGTTGTAGACGGCTCTTTGTGTCCCAAGAATCAAGTCCAAATTCTTAGACCCCAAAGTAAACCGTTCTAAGGTATTTTCTAAATCTTTAACTTGATTTGTTAGACTTGAATTTTCTTCCTCAAGTTTTTGAACTTGAGTTGGAAATTCAGTCTGACTCTGGTCAAGTAAGGGTTTGGTGTTAGCCACTTCTTTAAGGACACTTACTTCTTTTAGAAGTGACTTTACTTTCAGGTTTGACTTAGCTAATTTGCGCAATAAATAGCTAACTAAAATGTTCAACCGGGAGATACTTACAGCGGGGTCTGGTCCTTCGGAAACGGATACGGATCCGTGGCTTTGCTCGGACTCTGCCTCAGACTCGCTCTCGCATCCGTATTCGACGACTTGGTCCCGGGCCATTAATGTGCGTAGACTCGTTTGTTCGAGCTCGTCGTCGTCGTCCTCCGATGAAGATTCGTCCCATGTTGCCTTAAGGACCTTTTTCCTTCTTTTCTTTTTGACCTCCTTCAGGTTAGGGCAGTTGGATTTGATGTGCCCTCTTTGGTTACACCCGTAGCATGTAACTTCAAACTTCATCTTTGTATTTTGTGGGCCTTCCTTTGATTTTACTGCCTTCTTTAGATCCCTTTTGTCGAATCCTTTCATCTTGTAGAGCTTCTTCACGAGGTTTACCAGCTCGGTTGTAATGTCACCTTCTTCATTGTCAGAGTCTGGTTCAGCTTCTGATGCTGGTTTGGTTCTCCGTCGTGGTCTCGGTTCCCAGGTTCGGCTTGTACCTACAACCAACGCAATACCTTTCTCGGTTGGCTGTGCATTAGTCTGCTCATGAAGTTCGAATTCACTAAAAAGTTCATCTAGTTTTAAAGAAGATAAATCCTTGGAAACTTTGTAGGCATCTACCATTGATGCCCACAATGTATTCCTTGGAAACGAGTTTAGCGCATACCTTATTACGTCCCGATTTTCTATCTTCTGGCCAATTCCGTGAAGAGAGTTAAGGATGTCTTGTATTCTCGCGTGAAGAGAACTCGCCGTTTCGCCTTCCTGCATTTTTAGATTATATAATTTATTAAGTAAAAGATCTCTTTTACTTACCTTGGTGTCGTCAGTGCCTTCGTGGAGTTCGATTAGCTTTTCCCAGAGCTCCTTTGCAGAGGAGAACGGGCCAACTCTGTTGAGTTCTTCCTTGGTAAGACCACACTGGAGGGTGCAGGTAGCTTTGGCGTCGGCTTCCACCTTTTTTATTAGAGAAGCGTCCCACTTCTCGCAGGGTGTAGTTTTGCCGTCGTCATCGACTGGCAATTTCAGTCCCGTCTTTATGATCATCCACGTTTCGAATTGTATCTTTAGATACGTTTCCATTCTTCCCTTCCAGTAGCCAAAATCCTCTCCGGAGAATAGCGGGGGGCGTACAGTGCTGAAACCCTCTTGTTGGGCCATTTATAATATGTAACAAAAGAAAACAACAGAATATGTTCCAAGACTAAGTCTTGGATTAGTAGTGCTGGAATAAAGAATAATAAAAACGAACTCGAGTGGTGTTGCACCTACTTCGAGCAAAAGTCGATTCGAGGGAAACAAAAATTAGAATATAGCTATAAGGCTAAATTCTAATTCGACTCCGAAAACGAAAAAAAACTGCGAAAAATTTGTTTTGAAAGGTGGTTGCACCAATTCAAAACGACCCCGCTCTGATACCAATTGTTGGATCGAGACGCGCTAGAGGGGGGGGTGAATAGCGCTCGTGGCTATTTGTTCGATTATCGGAATCGTAAAGCGTTCGTAGAGTAATTAAAGCAGCGGAATAAAGGAAACAAACACAAGAACACAGTTGTTTACTTCGTTCGGAGCCTAGGTCGACTCCTACTCGAAGGCCCGCGATCCTTGATCGCTTTCCGTGGGCAACAACTATAATTTCGTATGAATATTACAGATTAATTACAAAATGTAACTGCAATTAAAATTATACCGACAACAGTAGTAGAAAAGAGATCTGAGCTCCGGGACGTCGGAATGTTGCAACAGCACTTCGGAAGCAGCACTTGAGCAAAACACAGCAGAATAGAAGCTTGGAAGTTGTATCTTGAAGCTGCTGGTCGAGACCCCTTATAAAGGGGGTTCAAGGCGCCTTATACTGTTCACCAAGGCGCCTTGAACGAGCCGAGTCACCCGCGTGGATCAGCACGGACCTGGTCGAACTCTATCTGGTTCAAGGCGCCTTCAGCCTATCCAAGGCGCCTTCAACCTCCGGTCCAAGGCGCCTTGAACTCCATTCAAGGCGCCTCCAGTCTGCTGCGCTGGCCTTTTCCTGGCTCGCACCCGAGGCGCCTCCAAGCTCCATGGAGGCGCCTCGGCACTGTTCATCCGAGGTCTTTTTTCCACTTTGGTCCCTGCAAGATATGTTAATCCCAAAAATATCCTGCAGCACAAAGTTAGCACAAAATAGTGATATAAGTATTGAAATATTTGACAGTCTCTGGACTGTCCGAGTCTGACTTCAGGTTTCCTACCGGAAACCCTAGGTCGACCCGACGCCTACTGTTCCCTCTACGGGGAACGCGTCCTCACCTACTCCACTCAGGCGATTTACCTGTTGTCAGTACGATCCTCCAGATCGACTGGACTTTTGCTCGGCACTCGATGCTTCCGGACTTTCTGCTGAACATCCGCTTCACCGGCCAGTTCAGACTTTCACCTGGTTCGCGACACCAGGACTTTCCACCTAGGGTTACCACCCCCTAGGACTTTTGCCTGAAGCCATCGACCTGCCAAGAATTTTCGCATAGGGTTACCACCCCCTATTACCTAGGGTTACCACCCCCTAGGGTTTTAAGCACAAGGAAACAACAAATCCAAAATCCATAAGCGAATGAACAAGGAATTTGTTCCCAGAACACTGTAAGACCGTTAGATTCGATAGAGGGGGGGGGGTGAATATCGATTCGAAAATATCGAGTATAAGCGCAGCGGAAAAGTAAAGTAGACACAGTTGTTTTTACTTCGTTCGGAGCCTGTGACGACTCCTACTCGAAGGCCCGTGGTCCTTGACCACTTTCGTTGGGCAATCACTAGCAATTCGAATATAATTACAAAATGAATACAGAAAATGCTAATGAAACAAAGTAATACCGACAAAGAAATTAAGGAAAACGAAGAAGCACTTTGTCGGAGCTTTGTTAGCGTCGCAGGAACGTAGAGCAGCAGGACCAGCAATAAAAGTTCTCGATGATGATTGATTCAAGCTCCCGGGGCTTCTTTATATGCTATCCGGTGCTGGATCCCTTCCGCACGGAATGTGACGAGCTGCACAAACCATGATGCTCCACGTGGCGACGAGCTGGATGAAATTTGCCTTCCGGCGCCGATCCCTTCCGGCGCCGGATCCTCCGCGCCCGGACCCCTCTTCTTCAGAGTCCTTCTCCTGCAAGAAAAGGTTAGTCCGAGGCAAATGTACCCTGCAACAAAGAATGTTAGCACAGTTTTATAGATGAGTAAAGTATGACTTAGATTCCGTCTTTCCGAGACCGGAATCTAGTCACGATCTCGACTTAGAAATCCGAAATGGATCTGCGGATCGACGCCTAATGTTCCCTACCCGAGAACGCGTCCTCGCAGTCACTCCAGTGACTTACCTCACTTACCGCCAGACGTCCGGTCAGCCCGGACTTCTCGCCCAGCGTCCGGCCAGCCCGTCGACCCCTTGACTTCTCGCCACTATCCGGCCAGCCCGTCGACCTAGTCGGACTTCTCGCCAGCCCGTCGGCCCGTCGACCGCTTGACTTCGGGTCGTTACACCGTCGACCTAGCTGGACTTTTCTGCACACTTGATAAAAGTGTCAGACAACAACAAACCTAACTTAACCTGATTTGTCATTCATCAAAACCTGAGTTAGACCGTTAGTGCTAACCGCACCAACAATCTCCCCCTTTTTGATGGAATGACAACCTGGTTAAGTTAGTGATAAAAAGTATACAAAAATCAAGCATGATTTTTGAGGTTTTTAAGGTTTAAGTTAGTTTTTTTAAGTTTGCATTTAGTTGCCCTAACTTAACCAACCTAACCCTCCCCCTTTGGCATTCATCAAACAACAAGGGTAAACAATCATAGCGAGAAATACTGAAAACAATAATACCTTGAACAATAACTGAGTTTTTAAATCCAAGAGAAGATCAAATTGACTTGGGGGGGTATAAAGTTTTGAAAATTTGTTTAAAGCATTAGCTTTTAGCTTTTAGAAAAAAAAATTGCTAAGTTTAGATAGGTTAATTTTCAAACATAAGTGTATAAGGTCTAAAAAAAAATTTTTCAAAACAAGTTTCAACTTTGAAATGCTACTTAAACATAAGTTTTCAAAACCAAAATCCCAACGCTAAGTTTGAAAAGTCTAGTTTTCAAAACTAATTGAAATTTATTTTTCAACACTAAGTGTACAAGATTCAATTTTCAAAACAAGGAAAATAACTTTGAGAAGCTTAGTTTGTAAACTAAATTTTGTAAAATTTATCCTTCAAATTAAATTGTCAAAATTAAGTAAAGTCAAATCTTTAAGAAGTAGACTCAGGACAATTTTCAAAGTAAAATTAAGTTTAAATCTTTACTTTTAGTTTTCAAAGGAGTTTGATAAACGTAAGAAAAAAAAATTTTGGAATGTTTTTGTAAAGTTTGCTTTTCAAAATCAAATTTTTCAAAGTTTAAAAGTATTAGATTCAAAACTATGGTTTAAAATACTTGAAAAGTTCAGTTTTCAAAGAATAGGTAAAAAGGATAAAAAGTTTGTGAGTTTAAAAATTTCACAATTTTAAACAAATTATTTTTAAACTTTGATTTTCAAAATTAAGTTTAAAATTCAATTTGGAAAACTAAAGTAGTTTTATTTCTCCCCCTGAATTTGATATTTAACTTCAACCAGCTGTCTAACCAATTAGGTACTAACTAACTATTAGAAAATAGTAGCTTTCACTTGGTTAGTCAGATTAAGTTAATTATAATCAGTCAGTGTTTGACTCGACTGATGAACTTTAATCTGATTAATATTTGAATTGTATTTAACGTCCAGACTTATACTGATGCACTGAAATAAGCATCTTAAGTCCAGACAGATGGCCTATGCATCTCACCCCTTTCTATGTTTATCAACCACAAGCAAGGTAAACCTAAGGTGTTGGTGAGATGCTCAAGAACTAAACCTATGGGTACATGCTTTCTAAGGATGTAAGACTAGTCTAAGGCAAAAACTGTTTTTGAAAGTTTAAAAATGGAAATTTTGAAAACAAACAAGTTTAGCCTACAAGTTGATAAAATCAGTTTTGAAAGTATTTATGAAGGATCCTAGTCTATTGAGCAAGAATATATTCAATGTAAGTTTGAAATGTCACTAGATAAATTCAAAAATATTTTACAAATAGTGTAGCTACAGAAGTAGGTCATCACTAAAGCTACTGAGATGCTGAAGAGGGTGGTCCAGATCCCAAGGATCGAAGAAGTGTCATCAGCTCAGTGTGGCGAGTGTCCCCGGCAGCTCGTAACTCGGCAACCTCTCGCCGTATGTCCCGATGAAAATCGGAGTTCTCCTGCTGGAGACTCGCCATGGCTCTCTCTAGTCCGGTCATACGGTCGGCTAGAGTGCGGGGAGCGTGTCGTGGTGCTCGAGCTGGGGGTGGTGGTGGAGCCGGTGCGGCTTCCTCCGGAAATAGTGCGAGCATGAACTCGTCCATCTGTGCGTCTGGATCGGGCTGGTGTTGTGCCCCCCTCCGCCAAGTCATAGTCCCGTCATCTCTATCTACCTGGATGCCGGCTAAGGAGAAGTTCCGAGAGGATATAACATCGAACTCGGTCATATGGGCAACGTCTCCTCTAGTGACATCAATGTGCAGTGAGGACATATAGGCTGTCAGAATGTGACCAAATGGCATATGGACTCGACTGTCAGTCACGTATCCGGCTGCGTAAGTGATGGTGGAGAAGATATGTAGGCTAATGTCAATCTCCAACCTATGAATCAGGGCATAAAGTAGGAATGAATGGAATGGGCGCATCACAGCGATGTCCCGAGTGGTCAGTGGTAAAATACAAAGAACTACAACTCTATAAAGAGCGTAGTCCTGGACTCTAAGTTCTACTGACCTAAATTGTGTCACAGTGGGATCTCTCTCTCCCCCAAAAAAATATGAATACATCGTATCGAGAGTAATATGTGAGTAGGGATCGTCGAACGGTAGATCCCTCGGAGGATAGCACAAAAAGGAGCAAGTAGAAGGACGCAACTCTAAAAACTCTCTGATAGTCGTAGGGGAAAATACGATATCAGTGCCTGCTGCCCTAGTGGTATAGGTGAAGTCATCTACTTTTACTAAGTTATTGCAAAATTCGGCACATAGACTTATGTTTATTGGACTGGTACATTCTACAAGGTTCCTTAAATTGTAGTGGCCTATAACCTCTAAGGCAGAGGGACATGACCTTAGGAAGAACGCTCTATCTATGCAGGTAGTCCTAATGGCCTTATAGATGGTGGACTCAAATTTAATCCTAAGTTCGTCTGTGGGAAACCTAGGGTCTGTACTAGCATTGGAGGGTCCAGCACCAGTATTTGTTCGTTTCTTACTGTATATAAAGAGTATATAAAAAAATTTAGAAGACAACAAAAAAATATTTTAGAGAGCGGAAGAATATTTTACCGAGGAGCCATCGAAAAAATATAGATTTGACGACCTCGGTTGAATCGCAACAGCGTCTTCACCGCACGAAAATTTAATTTAGAGTACTTTCGCACTGAGGTTCAAAGTGAACCTTGGCAAAAGTGAGAATGAGTGGGGCAGAGGTTGGGGGTCGCTGGGGCGGGGCGCCCGGGACCCCTTCCGGGCGCCCCCGACGAGAATACCAGGGGCGCCCGCCCATGGTTTTTGACTTTTTTTTTTTTTTTTTTTTTTTAATTGAGATGAAAACTAATTTAGGTTTTAGAATTTTAAGTTTTAAGATTAAAATTTTGAAATTGATTTAAGTTTTTTAAAATTTTGAAATTAATTTAAGTTTTTGAAATTAAAATCTTGAAAACTTAATTTAAGTTTAAAATTAAATTTTGAGTTTAATTTTTAAGTTTAAAATTAAAATTTTTGAAATTCATTTTTAAGTTTAAAATTAAGATTTTTGAAATTCATTTTTAAGATTAAAAAAAAATTTGAAATTAATTTTTAAGTTTAAAATTAAAACTTTTGAAATTTATTTTTAAGTTTAAAATTTTGAAAATAATTTTTTTTTAAGTTTAAAATTTTTAACATTCATTTTTAAGTTTAAAATTTTTGAAATTAATTTTTATGTTTAAAATTTTTAAGTTTAAAATTTTGAAAATAATTTTTTTTTTAAGTTTAAAATTAAAATTTTTGAAATTAATTTTTAAGTTTAAAATTAAAATTTTTGAAATTAATTTTTAAGTTTAAAATTAAAATTTTTGAAATTCATTTTTAAGTTTAAAATAAAGATTTTTGAAATTCATTTTTAAGTTTAAAAAATTTGAAATTAATTTTTAAGTTTAAAATTAAAACTTTTGAAATTAATTTTTAAGTTTAAAATTTTGAAAATAATTTTTTAAGTTTTAAAATTAAAATTTTGAAATTAATTTTTATGTTTAAAATTTTGAAAATAATTTTTTAAGTTTGAAATTAAAATTTTGAAATTAATTTTTATGTTTAAAATTTTTAAGTTTAAAATTAAAATTTTGAAATTAATCTTTAAGTTTAAAATTAAAATTTTTGAAATTAATTTTTAAGTTTAAAATTAAAATTTTTGAAATTCATTTTTAAGTTTAAAAAATTTTGAAATTAATTTTTAAGTTTAAAATTAAAACTTTTGAAATTAATTTTTAAGTTTAAAATTTTGAAAATAATATTTTAAGTTTTAAAATTAAAATTTTGAAATTAATTTTTATGTTTAAAATTTTGAAAATAATTTTTTAAGTTTGAAATTAAAATTTTGAAATTAATTTTTATGTTTAAAATTTTTAAGTTTAAAATTAAAATTTTGAAATTAATTTTTATGTTTAAAATTTTGAAGATAATTTTTTAAGTTTAAAATTAAAATTTTGAAATTAATTTTTATGTTTAAAATTTTTAAGTTTAAAATTAAAATTTTGAAATTAATTTTTATGTTTAAAATTAAATTAAGCCTTATTCATCTCACCCGATCTATATTATCAATCAGGGAATCCTATGATTTTGTGAGATGAAATTGGTTTGATTACAAACTTTTGGTTTAACTTGTGTTAGATTCAGATTTAGTTTTGGTTTCCACAAATAGGCATTCTTCGGATAAACTTCTAAGCTTGGTGAGTCACAGGGACATCATTAGAAGTAACTAACCTTTCGAAGTTTTCCGAATAGTCCTATCCACGGAACTTAGTACTAAATCTTGGTCTAACTGGTTAGGATTCGTTTAAGGGTAGCTTCGGTCAGTTCCACTTGGCCAAATGCACCAGATCGAAGCCATATCTTTCTAGACATGCGATGCCCAAGCTTCCCTTAACGTACTATCATCCAAAAACTTCACCAGTACCATGAGTCAAGTTAACCTCGGTCTCTTTTTAACTAATCCTGATTGTTAGGTTCAAATGTTGGGTTACCCTGTCGGGTATGTTAGTTTTGGAGGTGCCAGCTATTCTGGAGCCTCCCCCTGAATTATTGGCCATTAATTTAGATTTTGGGTTTGTGTCAATTCTTTTTATAGTTATAATCAACTTGGTGATAGTCTAAATTTTGTTGAGTTTTGAATTTTGATTTTAAGTTAAATTTATTTTTTAGTTTTTGATCTGATTTATTCAAGTTTATATAATGTATTTTATCTTTAGGTATGTAGAATTGATTAAGTCCTACTTGTGTGGTTAAGCATGCTTTCGGGACCCAGGCTTGTTTAGTTGCTTTGTGTTGGGTTAATAATGATTTAAAGGTTTTGTTTGATTTTGACTTATATCCAAGTCCGGTTTTATTATAGCATGCCTTTTGGTTATTTAGAATTAAATCTAAATTTTTAGATCTTGTTGTGAATTTTTCCAACAATTCTTTTAAATTATTAATTTCACTTTTTAATGATAAATTCTCCTCCTCAAGTGTTCGGTCTTGAGTTGGATTCGAATTTTTTAATTGTTCCTTCAGGTTTTGATTTTCCTCAAGAAGCGATTTATTTTCATTTTCCAATTTAACTAATTTTTTATTTAAACACGAGATAATTCTAAAGAATTTATGATTTAAGTTTAGGTATACCTCTTCGGAACCTTCGGAAACGAGTGCGGACTCGTGGCTCGATTCGGGTTCGGACCCGTCTTCCGATTCCTCTGATTCGTCTTCCGTTTCAGCTTCGCGAGCCATCAGCGCGAGGTGACTTTGGTGCTTTTGCCTTTCTCCCTCTGATTCGTCTGAGGAGGAATCGTCCCATGTTGCTTTGAGGGCTTTCTTCTTTGTTGACTTTGGTTTGTCAAGTTTCAATCTTGGGCATTCGTTCTTGTAGTGCCCCTTTTTGTTACATCCGAAACATGTGACATTTCTTGAGTCGGTTGGCGAACTGATCTTCTGAAGATCCTGTTTGCTGAAGTTTCTCTTTTTCCTGGTGAACATTTTCCTTACCAGGTTCACCAGGTGTTCTTCGTCTTCAGAGTCTTGATCGGAATCTTCTTCAGATTCGGGTTTGTTCTTCTTTTCTTTAGAGGAACCTGCGAATAGAGCTACACCTTTCTCGACCCCGGCGTTAGTTTGCTCATGAAGTTCTAATTCACAGAAGAGTTCATCCAATTTTAATTTAGATAAATTTTTTGAAATTTTGTAGGCATCTACAATTGATGCCCACAAATTATTTCGCGGAAAAGCATTTAACGCGTACCTTATTAAGTCTCGGTTCTCCATTTGGTGTCCTATCGCGTGGAGACCGTTGAGGATATCTTTGACCCTCGCGTGGAGCTGACTTACTGTTTCTCCTTCCTGTATTTTTATATTAAAAATTTTATTTAACAGCAAATCTCTTTTTGTTACCTTCGCGTCGCTTGTTCCTTCGTGCAGCTCGATCAGTTTATCCCAGAGCTCCTTAGCGTTTTCATGCGGTCCGACCCGGTTCAGTTCTTCTCGTGTTAGTCCGCAGTGTAGAGTGTTGATGGCTTTGTTTTCAATTGATGCCTTTTTCTTTAAATCATTTGTCCATTCTTCAGGGTCTATTATTTTCTCGGAGTTGTCTACTGGAATTTTATAAGCCTTTGTGACGCTCATCCATTGGTCGTAGTCTGTCTTCATGTAGACCTCCATTCTTCTCTTCCAGTACGAGAAGTCATCCCCGTTGAATAGGGGAGGACGAACAGTGCTGAAGCCTTCTTGTTGAGACATCTTATCCTTCACACACTAAATTAACTGGAACAAAAAAATCCCAAGACTTCGTCTTGGATTAGCAGTGCGGAAAAAAATAGAAACTCTAAGTGTAACGGGAAAAAAAATCTTCCAAAAAGATAATAATATCAGTTTGGAATTAAAAAAAAATTTCACCCCCTGTCTGATTGGTGGTTGCACCAAATCAGAGCGGTACCTGCTCTGATACCACTTGTAAGACCGTTAGATTCGATAGAGGGGGCGGTGAATATCGATTCGAAAATATCGAGTATAAGCGCAGCGGAAAAGTAAAGTAGACATAATTTTTTTTACTTCGTTCGGAGCCTGTGACGACTCCTACTCGAAGGCCCGTGGTCCTTGACCACTTTCGTTGGGCAATCACTAGCAATTCGAAAATAATTACAAAATGAATACAGAAAATGCTAATGAAACAAAGTAATACCGACAAGGAAATTAAGGAAAACGAAGAAGCACTTTGTCGGAGCTTTGTTAGCGTCGCAGGAACGTAGAGCAGCAGGACCAGCAGTCGAAAAGTTCTCAGTTGATGATTGATTCTGAAGCTCCTGACTGGGGCTTCTTTTATATGCTATCCCGGGCGCCTGGATCCCTTCCGGGCGCCTGGAATGTGACGTAGCTGCACAAACCATGATGCTCCACGTGGCGACGACTCGGCTGGATGAAATTTGCCTTCCGGGCGCCCGGATCCCTTCCGGGCGCCCGGACCTCCGGGCGCCCGGATCCCCTCCGGGCGCCCGGACCCCTCTTCTCCAGAAAGTCCTTCTCCTGCAAGAAAAGGTTAGTCCGAGGCAAATGTACCCTGCAGCAAAGAATGTTAGCACAGTTTTATAGATGAGCAAAGTATGACTTAGATTCCGTCTTTCCGAGACCGGAATCTAGTCACGATCTCGACTTAGAAATCCGAAATGGATCTAAGCCGGATCGACGCCTAATGTTCCCTACCCGGGAACGCGTCCTCGCAGTCACTCCCCTCCAGTGACTTACCTCACTTACCTGCCAGACGTCCGGTCAGCCCGTCGACCCGTCGACCCGTCTGGGCTTCTCGCCAAGCGTCCGGTCTGCCCGTCGACCCGCTTGGACTTCTCACCAGCTATCCGGTCAGCCCGTCGACCTAGCTGGACTTCTCGCCAAGCGTCTGGTCAGCCCGTCGACCCGCTTGGACTTCTCGCCAGCTATCCGGTCAGCCCGTCGACCTAGCTGGACTTTTCCTGCACACTTGATAAAAGTGTCAGACAACAACAAACCTAACTTAACCTGATTTGTCATTCATCAAAAACCTGAGTTAGACCGTTAGTGCTAACCGCACCAACAAACACTTCTATGCATAGGAAACTCACGGCAGTATTAAATGGCAGCAATCTTCATAGCAAGGTAAAACCACAACCTAAACTCTTAACCACCGAAAATCAACTACAACAGAAGTAAAGGGAAGAATCAACATGATTCGGAGCTATCCTACCACAGGTGAGTAGTACTTACTTGCCGTTCTTGGACTTACAACCGGAGGGAAGAAGATCTAGGGTTCGGAGGAGATGAAAATCTAGGTTTCTCCTTCGTGCTCACGACACTCTTTGCTGTTTTCGGGCTTCCTTCGTCGAGGTAACCACGCACAGGTGAAGATTGGCTTGGAAAAGGGCTTCGTCGGCGCCGGAGAACAAAGCCCTAGCTTTGCTGCGTTTCCGCCCGAGTCCAGAAGCGCCAACGCATGCGTAAGGAGAAGAGGAAGAGAGTTTAGGGTTCGGATAAAGTTTCCTCTCCTTAACTTATCCTTTAATACCTAGGCTTATCTCTGTCTTTTACTATAACTTAATTATATTTCGGTTCCCACCTTTTCAAGAAATAACCGCAGCCCAGTTGGTTGGCTGGGTCCGGCTGAGGCTTGGCTCGGGTCGAGGTCATGGGTTCGAACCTTGGCTTGCACAATTTTTTTGAGCTAAACTTCTTTCGTTTAATAAAAATATCAAACGACTTCCAAAAATTACGTAAAAATACTCTAAAAATTTCTAAGAATCTCTAGAATATTTTAGAAGCATTTCCAAATATCTTTATGGACATTTGGAACTCGAAATAGGGAAAATTAGGTTATTACAATCCCCCATACCTTATAAAAAGTTCGTCCTCGAATTTAGAATAGCTCTGGATACTTCTGTCTCATACTGTCCTCCCACTCCCAAGTGATTTCCTCGTGCTTCTGGTTCTGCCAGACGACCTTCACTAGTGGTACTTCTTTATTTCTCAATCTCTTGACTGCTCTGTCTACTATCTGTGTAGGTCTGCTCTCATAACTAAGATCCTCTTGGATCTGCACTGACCGAGGCTGAATCACTTGGCTCGGGTCATGGAGACACTTCTTTAGCATGGAGACATGAAATGCCTTGTGTATTGCTGACATGTCTTGGGGTAAGTCCAGCCTGTAAGCTACTTCCCCAATCCTCTCTATGATCAAGTAAGGTCCTTACATAGCGAGGACTCAATTTGCCCTTCTTGCCAAATCTCATCACTCCCTTTATAGGGACGACCTTGAGGAAAAACTGAATCTCCTACTTGGAATTCCAATGGCCTACGACGTATGTCAGCATAACTCTTCTGTCTGCTCTGGGCAGTCTCAATTCTCTGTCTGATTTTCTGGATCACCTGAGTGGTCTCGTCTATCAGCTCCGTCTGAACGCCCAGCTCCACTTCCATCTCTTTTCTCTCTCCTGCTTCTTGCCAGCATATGGGTGATCTGCATTTCCTGCCATATAGTGCCTCATAAGGTGCCATCTTGATGGTGGCTTGATAGCTATTGTTGTAGGCGAATTCAGCTAAACATAAATACTTGCACCAACTTCCTTTAAAATCCAGCGCACAAGCTCTGAGCATATCTTCTAAAATCTGATTCACTCGCTCTGTCTGTCCATCAGTCTGTGGATGGAAAGCTGTGCTGAACTTGAGTTTGGTGCCTAGTGCATTCTGAACGCACTCCCAAAAGTGTGAAGTGAAGCACCCATCTCTATCAGAAATGATAGATTTAGGAACTCCATGAAGTCTGACTACCTCTTTAACATATAGCTGGGTCAACTGCTCTATAGAGTGGGACACCTTGATGGCTAGGAAGTGAGCAGACTTGGTCAATCGGTCTACTATTACCCATATCGCATCATATCCATTGGTGGTTCTTGGAAGATCTGTTATGAAGTCCATGGATATATCTTCCCATTTCCATTTGGTATTGGAAGAGGCTGAAGAACTCCTCCTGGTCTCTGGTGTTCTGCTTTGACTCTCTGGCATGTCAAGCAGGTACTGACATATTTAGCAACGTCTCTTTTGAGTCCTGACCACCAGAACCTCTGTTTCACATCTTGGTACATCTTGGAAGAACCAGGATGCATGGAGTATGGTGTCCTGTGAGCTTCTTCTAAGATCTTCTTCCTCAGGTCTTCATCATGGGGCAAGCAAATGCGACTCCCCTGATAAAGAATCCCACTGTCTGTTACTCAAAACTCTGATTTGTCTTCTATTTGTATCCAGCTAAACCAAGGAAGCTTCTGATCTCTCTGACGTTCTTGGGTCTACTCTAGTTGTTGACCGCTTCCACTTTGGCTGGATCCACTTGGATGCCTTTTTCAGAAATAATGTGACCTAAAAACGCCACCTGATTTAACCAGAACTCGCACTTTGAGAATTTAGCATAAAGCTGCTTTTGCTGAAGGGTCCGTAGTACTATCCTCAAGTGCGTGTCATGCTCCTCTGGGATCCTTGAATAGACCAGAATGTCGTCGATGAATACGATGACAAATTTGTCAAGATATTCTCTGAACACCCTGTTCATTACGTCCATGAAACCCGCAGGTGCATTAGTCACTCCAAAAGACATGACTACAACTCATAGTGCTCGTATCTGGTCCTGAACGTCGTTCTGGGTATATCTCTTTCTTTCACCTTCAGCTGATGGTACTCAGAGCGTAGGTCTATCTTTGAGAACACTGTTGCTCCTCTTTACTGATCAAATAAGTCATCGATCCTGGGAAGGGGGTACTTGTCCTTAACTGCTACTTTTCTCAGCGTTCTGAAATCTATGCAATTAGCACGGATCCGTCTTTCTTCTTAACGAACCACTCTGAAGCTCCCCGAGGTGAATGACTAGGGCGAATGAAGCCTTTGTCAAGTAACCCCTGTAGTTGTTCTTATAACTCCTTCAGCTCTACTGGAGACATGCGATACGGAGCTTTTGAAATTGGACCGGTTCCAGGAACCAATTCAATCTCAAATCTACTCATTTATTGGGAGGTAGTCTAGATAGATCTGCTGGGAATACCTCGGGATATTCACAGACCACCCAAACCCCCTCTTTCTTACCTTCTTTCTGTTCTTCTGCACTTACTTGACTGGGGCTCCGGACTCCCTACTGTCTTGTCTTCTATCTTGGCTGGCTTGAACTCTATAAACTCCTCATACTATTTATTGGTGATCCATTGACGAAAGACTTTTTCGTAAAACTCTATCTCGAAGTCAACCCAGCTCATCTCGTTGACTGCTCTCTTACTCTTAACTCGCTCCCACCACATATAAGCACCTCCAGATAGGCAGAAAGAGGCACACTTAATGGTATCAACCTTCTCGACTTCTGGTCAGTCAAGAAGCTCCATTGTGCTCTCAAATGTCTTGAACCAAGTCTGGGCACCCCAAGGCTCAATTTTCTGGTTTCAGTTTCAGCCACTGTATAAGATAAGCTTCTGGTCTCTGGGGTGCTGTGATGGCTCCCTGGATAGCTGGTGGAGTCTCAATTACCACTGGAGCCTCTGCAGTGATAGTTGGAGGAGGGGGAGGAGTTGGAGGAGGGGGAGGAACTGCTGGCTGGTTTGCCATCAGATTGGCAATCACTTGCTGTTGTTCGCTACTTGTCTCTGGAGTTAGGCAACAACTTCAGAGAGATTGGGCTCAGTTGATCTAAGCCCTTCGTTCTCCTAATCTTGGTTCTCAGTACCAGCGGTATGAGGACGTCCTCTTCTTGACATCAAGTCAGGCAGAGGAAAAGAAAACTTAAAATTATCACTATACTTTCTAGATATATCTTACTTATACATGATTCTTGACTTTCAACACCTATGAGTAGGTACTTCTAAACATTTCTCTATCCTTTCTAAACATACATAAATATGAATAAAGGAAAGGGAAACTAAATCTTCTATCTTACTTTAGTACTAAAAAAAAAACAAGTACTCTATACTGCAGTTAATAATAAGGAAAGCAGAATAAAGAAAGGATTTAAATACTTTCTTACTTGGAGACGGCGAGGATGATGCTGATGTGTGTGTGATGCTTGAGAATGGAACACTGCTCTGATACCAACTGTAACGACCACCCTTCTTACTACTACTACTCTCTAAAGATGACCATTACTTAACTACTAACTCTACTTAACCGGTATGATTAAATATCACATGGAAACCCTACCGAAAAATTTCGGCAGAATCTCCCCTGTACCGGTGACCAAATCTATAATACAAACATAATATACGCAGCCACAGACGTGTAACGCCCGAAAATTCTCAAAACACTTTCATAAATATTCTATGATTTTTCTGGAATTATTAGATATTTTCCGGAATTTTCCGAGTAGCGGAAGTAGCAAAAATGATTAGAAAAGTAAAATGGCTTAAGCGGGAATCCAACCCGGGACCTCTCGGGTCCACTAAACCTTTAGTTAGCCTTAGTAACCGGTGAACCTAGAAGGGCCGTGCTGAAAGAGAAGGGAAGCATTTATATTTATATTGGAGTTGGGCCTAGTTACCCACTTAATATAAATTTAAAACTTAAGTTGGTTTGGGTTATTTCTAGGTTGGTTCGGCAACATCTCTTTCTCAAAAACCCTCACCGCCGAACACCCTCTCCTTCTCCTCTTCCTTCTCTCGGCGCCCAAACAAACCACAAAGGAGACCTAGGATTCTCTCCCTAGGGCCCCAAGGACACCTTCCGGTGATAACTCCGGCACGAGGACGCACTCCTTCGTGAGAGGAACGCATAGACGCGAGAAGTTTGTCGAAGGGGTCATATCCACCGGAATCTCAGTGATTAGAATCGTAAGAAACTTCATATACGAGGTAAGAAACCCCTCACCTGCAGTATAAGTAGCTCTCGCATGTTTTCTTTTATGCATTAGATTAGTTTTATTGAATTTTGTCAGCATATAGTGTGTATTTTAACTCTTCTCACAGATTTAGGGATTAGTGAACATCCCTAGATGGGTCGAGCACGTGTATCCTCTGTAGATAGGGGTTTAGACGCTGCTGGGTGCCTAGAGGTTGTCTCCCTGATCGAGAGGAGAGTTAGTGAGCGCCAAATGCTCGACAAAATGCCTAGCACAGCCTTATGATACAGTGGGCATTTAGTTAAATGCCATAGAACATGTTAATTAGCATGATCAGTGTTTATTTCAGCTTTTATGAGTCTAGATCTCCAAATGGGCGGGCTCCCACAGTCGCCTCTAGGTTCAGACAACCTAGTTCTAGGTTTAGATAACCTAGATTCAGCAAAATAGTATTAGCTATTTCAGTATTTTACTTTTCAGTGGCACTGTACTGGATCAGATATCCATTGGGTTGGGCTCCCATAGTCGTCCCTAGGTTTAGCTAACCTAGTAAACCCTACTAGATTCGAAACTTGCAAACCCGGGTCTAGTTAGGGATGCGCGCACAGCAAGTACAATTGCCAGGGCCCATCAGCAGCATGTTTAGTATTTTCACTTACTATATGTATATGGTTTTCAACCTTTCACAAATTAGTTCGTGAATTCAGTACAGTCCTAGCAGTAGCTCAATATTAGCTTAGCTCAGTTTTTAGTATCAGCTTAGTTTTTCATTGATACCATGTGATTGATATCATGTTCAGCTTTAGATATGCCATGATTGTATGCTTATATGCCATGTCATGTTTAGTTTATTCAGTATACTTAGCATATCCTTTCAAACCGCATGATTTAAAATCATATTTGCATCGTATGCATGTTTTAGTGAGGTAGATGGTTCATTACTAAGATTTTTAGCTTACAGATACTATTTTCCTTATACTGCAGATACAGGAAAAAGGAAAATGGACTAGCAGTGGAGGCTGGAAGTCAATGCAGATCAAGATGTGTGTGGAAGGAACTGGAATAAAGATCCTAGGGATCCAACAATTTCAATTAAACATATAAACTTTAGTATTTCTATTACTCTTGGTTTTAGCATGTTAAATGCCATGAGCTAACGAACCATGCTTTAGATTATGCTTAGAATGTTAAATATATGATGTTAGAATGTTAGTTGTCATTGTTAGAGTGTTTCCTAGCAATTTTAGAACCTATAATGTGATTGAGGCACGAAACAGTGCTGAAATCAGAGCTTAGCTGCGAAATCAAAAACTCGAATCGATCAGCTGATCGATTCGAGGGTTCTTAATCGATCAGTTGATCGATTGGGCAATCTGTTCCGCGAACAGTAGGCTTTTGGATCGATCAGCCGATCGATCCAGCAATTTCTGTCACGAACAGAAGGTTCTGGGATCGATCACTGGATCGATTAGCCAGCCTGGATCGATCAGCTAATCGATCCAGATAATTGTCCCGAGCACAGTAGCATGCTGGATCGATCACTGGATCGATCTGATATTCCGATCGATCCGTGGATCGATTGGGAGGTATGATAACAGCCAAGAAAGGGTTATTTCAGTTCCTTGACCATAGGGGATGTAGTATATGTTAGGTATACTTTAGATTACACCCCTTAGTACACGTAGAACCAAGAAATGTCAATAGTTTAGCGAAATTTTAATTAGCACAGCTTTCGCACTTAGATTTATTGATGGTCTTGGACCAGTTAGCACAGCATATTGTGACGATCGGCCTTATAGCTTAGTTAGTAGAAGGCGGGTCGTTACAGAGTGGTATCATAGCAGTGTTCCATACTTCCTACACACACATCAGCATTGTACCGGCAACTTCCAAGTAAGAATACCTCTACTTTATTATGCTCCTTGTTTTGTTATTACAGTTCATGTTTATATGCCTACTGCTTGTTAGTATGTGATAGTTTTTAAACATGATATCCGTAGTTATATAATTGTGATTACATTAGTTATGTTATGTTCTCTATGTCTTTAGAAATGGCACGAGGACGCCCAGCTAGAAGGGCACTAGCTACTGAGCCCCAGCAAGAGGCAAGCAGTTCAGTGCCTTCTCCCGACCTTACAACATCAGTGGCTCAGTTACAGTAGCAGCTAGCTGAACAGCAACAGGAAATAGCCACCATAAAGGATAATCAGTAGAGTACCCCCACAGTCACCCCGGAACCGAATCTGACGACTCCAGAAGTCTTAGAGGTTCCACCAGTCCAGCCTACAGCACTAGTACCGGCCAGCGGTCCAGTGAGCCAAGAAAGGAAGCCTATCCGATCCGGTGGCGGAGTCAAGCCAGAGAACTTCTCGGGCACTAGTGAACCATGGGATGCCTGGTTCAAAACACTAGAAAGCACGATGGAGCTTGGACTGGCCGGAACACGAGAAGGTGAAGTGTACCTCCTTTTGCCAGGAGACGCGCGCATGTGGTGGGAAAGAATCGAGCAGGCGCCCAATGAACCGGATGTCATGGGTGACTTGAAAGAATTCTTCAAGAGTTCTTTCACATACGGGTTACAAACGCCACTACGACGAGTTCACTGAGTTTCGTCAGGGCAACCTATCAGTTGAGGAAGCCGTGAAGAAATTCAACAGGTTGGCTCGTCTGTGCCCAGAGCTAGTCAGCACAGAAAAGGAACGGATCAGGTTGATGCTCAAGATGTTGAGGCCAGAGATAGCAGTGAACGTGGCTGGTGGCATACATAGGCCACAAACCACAGAGGAGTTAGTGGGCAGTGCCTTGACCACAGAGCATTACCAGAATAGCATAAAGCAGCAGAAGCAAGTCTCTTCAGAGTCCAAAGGCCAAGGAAACTCTCACATTCAGAAACAGCAAGGTCACAGCTCTAACTGGAAAGGGAACTCCAACAGCAAGCGCAAATCAGGGAGTGACCCAAAAGGAGGACCATCTAGCAAGCGACCCAGTTATCCAAAGTGTGCTACTTGTGGGAAATTCCACCCAGGGGTTTGTCGCAAGGGCACACGAGGATGCTTTGAATGTGGACAAGCAGTGCCCGAACAAGATCGGTCTTCCTCAGCCACAGCAGATTCAGCATGCAGGCCAGCCAGCTCAGTTATATCAGATGCAGGCCGCTCTAGAAGGTCCACTTTTCAGCCAGGGAAGATTAGAAGCCCCTCCAACTATGGCGAATGCGAGGATCTACTCACTCACCAGAGAGGACGTAGCCAATGCCTAGACAGTTGTCACAGTTTAGATTAGCATTTTATAGTATAGTGCTACTGTTCTATTTGATACTGGGCAACCCATTCATATATAGCCAGGATGTTCTCCGAAAAATTAGAAATAACTCCAGAGGTACTCAGTGGTCAGTTTCTGACGGCACTACCTTCAGGAGAGATCATGGCATCCACGCATTGGCTCAGAGCAATGCTAGTCGTTATAGCAGACAGAGAGCTCTTTTGTGATCTGATAGTGCTAGAGATGACCGACTATGACGTTATCTTTGGAATGGACTTTCTAATCAGATACGGTGCTACCATAGAGTGCCGTAAACAGAAAGTCATCTTCCAACCTGAAGCGGCAGTGCAATTTGAATACAGTGGAGAACCAAAGAGAAAGGCCAAGAAGTTTCTCTCAGCTATGAAAGCACAGAAGCTACTGGATTCAGGATGTACAGGATTCCTAGCACACGTAGTCAACGCCAGCCAGGACCAACAGCTAGCGGAGGTTCGAGTCGTATGTGACTACCGGCAGTCTTCCCTGAAGGAGGCTTAGCACCAGACAGAGAGATTGACTTTGAGATAGAGCTCATTCCCGGTACAAATCTCTCCAAAGCACCTCATCGCATGGCTCCAGCAGAACTGAAGGAGCAACTGGAGCTGCTTGACAAGGGTTTCATATGCCCTAGTCACTCACCATGGGGAGCGCTTGTATTGTTCGTGAAGAAGAAGGATGGAAGCATCATTGTGCATAGACTCTGATTCTTGAACCAAGTCACGATCAAGAATAGGTATCCCTTCCCGAATCGATGACTGTTCGACCAGCTAAAGGGCAGCGATGTTCTCTAAGATAGATCTCAGATCGGGTTAATCAGGTGAAGGTTAAAGAAGGGATATACCCAAGACAACATTCAGAACCGGACACGGACACTACGAGTTCGTAGTCATGCCCTTTCGTGACCAATGCTCGGCTACATTCATGGATCTCATGAACAGTATTCGGGAGTATTTAGATAAGTTTGTTATTATGTTTATCGATGACATTCTTATCTACTCAGAACTCGGGAAGAAACAGAGCACAGAAACTAGTATTGCGGACCCTTCAAGAACCACTATACGCCAAGTTCACGAAATGTGAATTTTGGCTAGATCAGTGTCCTTCCCGGTCACATCATCTCAAAGGATGGTATTATGGTAGATCCACAAGATAGAAGCGATAAATAGCTGGAAGAGACCTAAGAGCCAAATCGGGAGCTTTACGGGATTAGCAGGATATTGAGAAAGTTTGTAGAGGACTTCTCAGGATAGCCTCCCCAGCGGCTCTTACGGAAAGAGCAGGAAATTTCGGTGGACGGAGGTGTGAGCGACCTGCGAGCTAAAAAGGAGATTGACCAGTGCTCCCATTTTGGCTCTACCAGACAACACCAGCATCTTTGACATCTATAGTGATGCCTCTAAGTTGGGACTAGGAGCAGTACTGATGGAAAACGGCAAGGTGATCGCCTATGCCTCCAGGCAACTCAAGGATTATGAGAAGAATTACCCTACTCATGACCTTGAGCTTGCAGCAGTAGTGTTCGCTCTCAAAATTTGGAGACATTACTTATATGGAGCTCAGTGCAGAGTGTATACAGATCATCAGAGTCTGAAGTACTTCTTCACTCAGAAGGATCTGAACATGCGACAGCGCAGATGACTTAAGCTGGTCAAAGACTACGATATAGACATCCTCTACCATCTAGGGAAAGCCAATAAGGTAGCAGACGCACTTAGCAGAAAATCCAGTGCTACCTTATTATCTCTTACAGCCATGTCACCGCCCCTACAGAAGGAGATCGTAGATTTCGGTCTCGAACTCATCGTTGGACAGCTCTCTACTATGACCTTAGAGTCTACCTTTCTTGGTGATATTCAATCAGCTCAGGAGCAGGACCCTGAAATTCAGAAAATCAAGCAAGGGCTAGCAGAATCAGAAAGTAGAGAATTCAGAGTGTCCGATAGCGGGGTGTTGTATTTTGGTGACAGGCTCTGTGTTCCAGATCAGGAGGAGCTACGGAGACAGATTTTAGATGAGGCTCACAAGACTCCCTATGCGATGTATTCTGGCTCCACCAAAATGTACCAAGACTTGAAGAAACATTTTTGGTGGCCTGGGATGAAGAGGGACATCGCTCGATATGTCAGCACCTGCCTAACCTGTCAGAGGGTTAAGGCAGAACATCAGAGACCAGGAGGAGTTTTGCAGCCCATCCAGATCCCAGAGTGGAAGTGGGAGGATATTTCCATGGACTTCATAGTGGGATTACCCAGGACCACAAATGGGTTTGATACCATCTGGGTAATAGTCGACAAGTTGACTAAATCAGCCCACTTCTTAGCTATCAGAATATCCTATTCCTTGGAGCAACTAGCTCAGTTGTATCTCAAGGAGATCGTCAGGCTGCATGGAGTACCACGAACTATTATTTCAGACAGAGACAGTAGATTCACATCACACTTCTGGGAGTGTGTACAGTCAGCGTTGGGCACTAAGTTAAAGTTCAGCACAGCATTCCATCCTCAAACAGATGGTCAGACGGAGCGAGAAAATCAGGTACTCGAAGATATGCTCCGAGCGTGTGCCCTAGACTTCAAGGGAAGTTGGTGCAAATATCTGAGCTTAGCAGAATTTGCATACAACAACAACTATCAGGCCACTATCGGCATGACACCTTACGAGGCTCTCTATGGGCAGAGGTATAGATCTCCAATCTGCTGGTATGAGAGTGGTGAACAGAAGGAACTAGAACTCC
This sequence comes from Zingiber officinale, assembly GCF_018446385.1. NCBI lineage: Eukaryota > Viridiplantae > Streptophyta > Magnoliopsida > Zingiberales > Zingiberaceae > Zingiber > Zingiber officinale. Next base: position 31,000,032 of record NC_055986.1, on the reverse strand, counting down.
AGACAGATCTAGTAGCAGATACCATAGCAGCTATACAGCAGATTCGCCAGAGGATAGAGACAGCTCAGAGCCGCCAGAAGAGCTATGCTGATACGTGGCGCAGACCCTTAGAGTTCTTAGTAGGGGATACAGTGTTCCTCAGAGTAGCTCCCATGAAGGGAGTAATGCATTTTGGGAAGAAGGGCAAGCTTAGTCCCAGATACGTGGGGCCATACCTTATCAGCAGAAGAGTGGGCAAGGTAGCATATGAGCTAGAGCTACCCCAGGAAATGTCAGCTGTCCACAACGTATTTCATGTCTCTATGCTGAAGAAGCATACCCCTGATGACACCAAGGTGATTGAGCCCCAATCGGTACAGATTCGCGAAGACCTCAGCTATGACAGTCGGCATATTCAGATAATAGACCGAGCAGTTAAGAAATTGCGGAACAAGGAAGTGCCATTAGTGAAAGTCATTTGGCAAAGTCACACAGCAGAAGAGGCAACTTGGGAGACAGAAGTCAGCATGAGACAGAAGTACCCAGAATTGTTCTAAGTTCGAGGACAAACTTTTTATAAGGTATGGGGGATTGTAACGCCCGAAAATTCTCAAAACACTTTCATAAATATTCTATGATTTTTCTAGAATTATTAGATTTTTTTCCAAAATTTTCCGAGTAGCGGAAGTAGCAAAAATGATTAGAAAAGTAAAATGGCTTAAGCGGGAATCGAACCCGGGACCTCTCGGGTCCGCTAAACCTTTAGTTAGCCTTAGTAACCGGTGAACCCAGAAGGGCCGTGCTGAAAGAGAAGGGAAACATTTATATTTATATTGGAGTTGGGCCTAGTTACCCACTTAATATAAATTTAAAACTTAAATTGGTTTGGGTTATTTCTAGGTTGGTTTGGCAACATCTCTTTCTCAAAAACCCTCACTGCCGAACACCCTCTCCTTCTCCTCTTCCTTCTCTCGGCGCCCAAACAAACCACAAAGGAGACCTAGGATTCTCTCCCTAGGGCCCCAAGGACACCTTCCGGCGACAACTCCGGCACGAGGACGCACTCCTTCACGAGAGAAACGCATAGACGCGAGAAGTTAAATGCCATAGAACATGTTAATTAGCATGATCAGTGTTTAATTCAGCTTTTATGAGACTAGATGTCCAAATGGGCGGGCTCCCACAGTCGCCTCTAGGTTCAGATAACCTATATTCAGCAAAATAGTATTAGCTATTTCAGTATTTTACTTTTCAGTGGCACTGTACTGGATCAGATATCCATTGGGTTGGGCTCCCATAGTCGTCCCTAGGTTTAGCTAACCTAGTAAACCCTACTAGATTCGGAACTTGCAATCCTGGGTCTAGTTAGGGATGCGCGCACAGCAAGTACAGTTGCCAGGGCCTATCAGCAGCATGTTTAGTATTTTCACTTACTATATGTATATGGTTTTCAACCTTTCACAAATTAGTTCGTGAATTCAGTACAGTCCTAGCAGTAGCTCAATATTAGCTTAGCTCAGTTTTTAGTATCAGCTTAGTTTTTCATTGATACCATGTGATTGATATCATGTTCAGCTTTAGATATGCCATGATTGTATGCTTATATGCCATGCCATGTTTAGTTTATTCGGTATACTTAGCATATCCTTTCAAACAGCATAATTTAAAATCATATTTGCATCGTATGCATGTTTTAGTGAGGTAGATGGTTTCTTACTAAGCTTTTTAGCTTATAGATACTATTTTCCTTATACTGCAGATACAGGAAAAAGGAAAATGGACAAGTAGTGGAGGCTGGAGGTCAATGCAGATCAAGATGTGTGTGGAAGGAACTGGAATAAAGATCCTAGGGATCCAGCAATTTCAATTAAACATATGAACTTTAGTATTTCTATTACTCTTGGTTTTAGCATGTTAAACGCCATGAGCTAACAAACCATACTTTAGATTATGCTTAGAATGTTAAATATATGATGTTAGAATGTTAGTTGTCATTGTTAGAGTGTTTCCTAGCCATTTTAGAACCTATAATGTGATTGAGGCATGAAATAGTGCTGAAATCAGAGCTTAGCTGCGAAATCAGAAACTTGAATTGATCAGCTGATCGATTCGAGGGTTCTCAATCGATCAGTTGATCGATTGGGCAATCTGTTCCGCGAACAGTAGGCTTCTGGATCGATCAGCCGATCGATCCAGCAATTTCTGTCGCGAACAGATGGTTCTGGGATCGATCACTGGAACAATTAGCCAGCCTGGATCGATCAGCTGATCGATCCAGATAATCGTCCCGAGCACAGTAGCGTACTGGATCGATCCGACATTCCGATCGATCCGTGGATCGATTGGGAGGTATGATAACAGCCAGAAAAGGGTTATTTCAGTTCCTTGACCATAGGGGATGTAGTATATGTTAGGTATACTTTAGATTACACCCCTTAGTACACGTAGAACCAAGAAATGTCAATAGTTTAGCGAAATTTTAATTAGCACAGCTTCCACACTTAGATTTATTGATGGTCTTGGACCAGTTAGCACAGCATATTATGACGATCGGCCTTACAGCTTAGTTAGTAGAAGGCGGGTCGTTACAGCACAATAAAAACAAAGAAACTACTCTAGCAATAGCAATGACTACAACACTCCACAAATAATAAAAGAGAATAGCTAGACATGCGGAAATAAACTCAACTACAATCCCAAATGTAATACAACATTAACAGAGGACTAAAAGAAAGTCTAGACAATTTTGCCAGCTACTTCTGGATCTCTCCACAGTCCAGACATCACACACCTTCATCACCACCACCATCCTGTCGCCTTCCTTTCATATCTTAGCTTTTCCTTTATCTGCGGTAGGAGGAAAAAAACAAAAGATCTATAAGCGAAAACGCTTAGTAAGTAGTAATCTATCTCACAAAAACATCGAAGTGCATAAAAAGAATGCAACAATACTAAAACTGAAATGTTAAAAGCAAAGCTGCATGTACTCATGGTATACAGAAATAAAACTGAATACTAAACATGCACACTAACTGACAGGAAAGTAATGAAACAACTACTGTAAGCTTAGAATTAAAGAACTAAACTTTTAATGATTCTAAGCATAAAACTTATTTCATTTTCTTGTATCCTTATACTAGAAATTAATCTTTTAATTTCTCTTTCACTTTCTTCTTCTTGTCCTTCTTACTTTTCTTATACTAGAAATTAATCTTTTAATTTCTCTTTCACTTTCTTCTTCTTGTTCTTCTTACTTTTCTTATACTAGAAATTAATCTTTAATTTCTCTTTCACTTTCTTCTTCTTGTTCTTCTTTTCTTCTTCTTTTCTTTTCTTTTCTTTGGGCCCAGGCTTAGTACAAGCATAATCTTATGCGCGCTCCCTAATAGAGACTGCTGTAGTCCCACAGGGTAAAGACCTCGGTCTTACCAGGGCTGAGACCTCGGAAACGGTTACCTGGATTTGTTTAACGACAACCTCGGAAGTCGGGTACTAGCCTCTTACTTTAGTTTACTTGTTATCTCTTTTTAACTAGACCTTGGTCTCTTTCTTTTTACTCAGTTTCCTCATAATCCTTTATTAGAGTTTATTGGAATCCTTTAGATATACCTAACAAGTGTAGGATTACAATTAACTAAGCATGCAATATAAAAACAATACAAGAGAAGCAAATCTAAACTCTCTCTAAGCATGTTATAAAACAAAGCAACAGAAAAGCAAATCTGAACTTTCTAAACATGCTGTAAAATAAAGGAAAGAAAGCACATCTTAACTTAGTAATCATGCTCTAGAATAGAGCAAAAGAAAGCTAACTTGGACTTACTACACATGCTGTAAAATATAGCAAAAGAAAGCTAACTTGGACTTACTACACATGCTGTAAAATAGAGCAAAAGAATGAAACTTTAAGCTTTCTAACTTGCTGTAAAATAGGGCAAAAGAAATCCATTTTGCTGGAATTTATGGCAGCAATTAGACTTACACGGATACAACATTTAAGAGCTAAAGGCATGCTTAAAACACAACCACCGGTTGGAAAAAGGGCTGTTTGGCTTAACGAAGAATTCAAAACAGAAATTCTATGCAAGAAATGCTCTAACCTACCTGGTATAAAGGACCTCAATTCTGTAATAGCATTAACTTGAACTAATAGCATAAACAAATATCATAAACGAGGAGCTAATAGCACAAACAGAGAATGCTATATTCTTCAACAGAACACCTCTAAGCATGGAAAACTCTCGGCAGTTTTAAGCACAAGGAAACATCAAATCCGAAATCCTTAAACGATTGAACAAGGAAATTGTTCCCAGAACACTTCTATGCATAGGAAACTCACGGCAGTATTAAATGGCAGCAATCTTCACAGCAAGGTAAAACCACAACCTAAACTCTTAACCACCGAAAATCAACTACAACAGAAGTAAAGGGAAGAATCAACATGATTTGGAGCTATCCTACCACAGGTGAGTAGTACTTACTTGCTGTTCTTGGACTTACAACCGGAGGGAAGAAGATCTAGGGTTCGGAGGAGATGAAAATCTCGGTTTCTCCTTCGTGCTCACGGCACTCTTTGCTGTTTCCGGGCTTCCTTCGTCGAGGTAACCACGTACGGGTGAAGATTAGCTGGGAAAAGGGCTGCATTTCCGCCCGAGTCCAGAAGCGCCGACGCACGCGTGAGGAGAAGAGGAAGAGAGTTTAGGGTTCGGATAAAGTTTCCTCTCCTTAACTTATCCTTTAATACCTAGGCTTATCTCTGTCTTTTACTATAACTTAATTATATTTCGGTTCCAACCTTTTCACGAAATAACCGCAGCCCAGTTGGTTGGCTGGGTCCGGCTGAGGCTCGGCTCGGGTCGAGGTCATGGGTTCGAACCTTGGCTTGCACAATTTTTTTGAGCTAAACTTCTTTCATTTAAAAAAAATATCAAACGACTTCCAAAAATTACGTAAAAATACTCTAAAAATCTCTAGAATATTTTAGAAGCATTTCCAAATATCTTTATGGACATTTGGAACTCGAAATAGGGAAAATTGGGTTGTTACATCGGGCCTAGTTAGGGATGCGCGCATAGAAGTCTAGTTGCTGGGCCCATCAGTAGCATGATTATTATGTTTATCTATTTATTAAAATAGTTTTCAAACTTCACAAATCAGATATGTGAATACAACATAGCTTCAGTTTAGTTTTCTTATAGATATAGCAAATAGCTTTATGTTCAGTCTTTGATTGCCATGACTTGTATGCCCATATGCCATGTTTTAGCATGTCCAGCATGATCATCAGCATGTATTTCAACAAGCATCTTTGGAAGCGTGATTTCTTAGAATTCATGTTTTTGTTAGGAAGATGGTTTTTACTAAGCCCCCATGCTTATATTTTCCTTATACTGCAGATAGAGGTAAAGGGAAGATGGATTTGCGGAGGCTGGAGGGCAATGCTACAATATGTGTGTGGGAAGGAACTTGGAGTAAAGATTCTTTGGGGATTAGCTATCTAAAGACTTAGTATTTCGGATCTTGTTACTCTTCTGCATTTTTAGGATGTTAAGTATCATGAATTATGAAAGTATGTATCATGCCATGCCTAGACTTCTAGTTATCTTGACGTTAGTAATAAACCATGAACAATGACAGTAGTGGCATGCCTAGAACTCTTGTGATTAGTTTTAAGTTGATACATGGCATCTAATTTGGATTAGTGGTGAATTACAGCAGAAATCAGAGCTCCAATCGATCAGTCGATCGATTGGAGGGTCCTCAATCGATCAGTCGATCGATTGGGGAGTGATTTCCCACATAGAGTAAGCTGAAGAATCGATCAGTTGATCGATCAGCCGATCGATCGGGAAGTAACTCCCCCCGTACAGAACGCTATTGAATTGATCAGCTGATCGATTGAGGAGCTCTCAATCAATCAGCCGATCGATTGAACATGACTTCCGCATACAAAGAGCTGCGGAGTCGATCAGCTGATCAATTGACATTATTCAATTGATTAGCCGATCGATCGGGAGAACTCCCCGTGTACAGAACGTTACTGAATCGATACTTGGATCGATTCATCAGGCTGGATCGATCAGCCGATCGATTCAGATGGTTCTTCCGTGCATAGTAGCACGTTGAGTCGATCAGTCGATCGATTAACAATTTTCAATATATTGAGCCTCGTCCTCAATCGATTGGGAAAGCCTGATTTAGGCAAGAGAGCTCTGTTTTCAGTCCCTGGACCATAGGGTGAATTTAGATTCCATTTCTTCGTATATGTACAACAATGAAAGGGTAGTTTAAACATAAGTTAAAGATTTTAATAGCCATTAGCAGAGTAAGTTTTAATTAGTCCAATTTTTTGCACAGAATAGTTTAGCATAATGTAACCCCCGGCCTTACAGCTTAGTCAGTAGAAGGCGGGTCGTCACAGATATAAGAGGATTCAAAGATTTTTATAAATGTTTTTTAATAATTCTTATAATTATTTTTTGGTAATTTTTGGATTTTATTTTATTCTAGGTAGTTTTGATATTTTAAGTATTTTGCAAATATCTATCTTTCTATAATTATATTTTTTGAGTCCGTTTAGGAATTTAAGATTATGAGTCTGTTAATAATATTTTCATTTTTTATATCTTTTTTATGTGTTTAGTAGATAGAAATTCGAATTTGTACATTAGAAATTCTTTCCTTTTTTATGGGTATTTGAATTTATAGTCTATACAAAAATCTAATTAGCTATTTGAGGAATTAATGCTCTATTCATAATAAATGTATCCCTTTAGTGATTTATTTTTTGGTTGTCTCCTTAATTTTTTCTTCTCGTTAGCACAATTGATAATTACTAACCAACCCCGCAATAATTAGTTCAACTTCGGATAGATTTGGAGTTGACTAAGGATAAACACATATTTGATCAGTTTAAAATGAATTATGGTATTTTCTTGAAGAAACCTTCTGTTTCCTTTTTTTTTCTCCCTTTCCTCCCCACATACACTACAGCCGCTGCTATGTTATACACCATCGTTGTGCCTTCGCCTATCCCTCTCTTTTATTTTCCCTTCATCTTGTTTTCCATTTCCTCCTTATTCTCTTCACCAATGGAAATAAACCCAGAGTTTTTTTCTCAAGCACAAAAGCTCTCTTTTCTTCTCCTTTATCTTCTCACCCAAGCAAGAAATGTAACATCACCTGTTGCCCTCTTCCAACAGCAAGCGTAGCCCTCATCCCTCCTATCTTCATCCGCTTCTCATATTTTCACTATGAGTATTTTTTTGATAGACTTTTCCATTGTTTACTTGAATAATTATTAATTACGAAGTAATATATGATAATTATTTGGGTAATAAAATTGACGAAGTAAATATCATTTTATACTATGTAGGTTAAAAAATAAAAGCGTCACTTCTAATTTTAAGTAACATTTTACTTTGTAATATTTTTTTCATAAAGTAGTAAGTCACAAAATAAAATTTATAATTTCTAAGAGCTAAAGTAATAAGTTTGAACCAGTTAAAATACTAAGTCTTTGGCGAGGAGAATGACAAGAGGAAATGTTTATTTTATAAAAATAAAATTGAAAGAAAGAATGACGTGGATTTGAAAAAATTGTATTTTAAAAAAAAGTTATGCAGACTCACTACGAGGATTGTCTGCAATGTTCTGTAGCAAAATGTTCGTTAACAATTTTGTATATAGTATTATTTATAAAAGTGTATAGTATATATAATATATTTCCTATAATTAAATAACTGATATATATAACAAAATTATATACTCAATAAATATTACATTCTTTCTATATATATGACAATATATAATTTAAAAGTAGATAAAAATAGTATGCTTTCTAAAAGTGTATGACCACTTTGCCACTAATTATAGGATCGGTTATGTTTTTTGTTATATTTTCTTTTAATTGTACTCTCCTATTTTCACTTCTCGGAACAATATATATACTCATCCTGCACCACTATTATAATTACACAATCAATACAAAATACAAAAAACTCAAAAGTTAATTAGTACTACATAATGTCTCGAGTTTCAATTCTTTGTGTATTTTTATTGTTTACAACTATATGCTTTGCAAGTAAGTAAACACCATTTAAATATTCCATGCAAATTTTTTTGAATTTATTTGTTACATATTGTTCATATATCCTAATGTTGACTATTATTTTTTGGTTAAAATTATAGATCGCTCTGATGCTACCAATTGTTGTTCGGAATATAAAAAGTGGGGTGATAGACAACAAACAAGTTGTAGAGGTGCTAGTGATACTAGTGCGTGCAACACTTGGTGTTCAAATTCATGTAGAGGAGGGGAATGTAAAGTACGAAATGGACACCAAGTTTGTCATTGTTATTGTTAATAATAGTGTAAAGATGGAGAATAAATTATATTATCCATCTTGATTGGTGAAATAAAATTTGATACTACATGTATTTTTATTTATTTAAATTGTATACATATTATAAAAATAATGTATATGTTGAAGAAAATCTTATATATATGTAGAATTATCATCGCTAGAGGGATGAATTTTCATTTACATTTTTTTTGACTATTTAACACATGAATAGTTTTAACAATTTAAATATACATAAATAAAATAAGTAGTGTACAAATGAATGGAACAATACAATATATTAACATGATTTGATACACAAGGCCCAACTCCACGACCTACAACTCTTAGGTGGATGAACCCTGATGATACTTTTTATTTTCTACTTTCTAGATACCTTGTGGACAACCTAAGTTCCTCTATACGGAACCTAATGTAAAATACCGAAAAATGGTAGAATACAATAAGGGAATTTTCCAGAATTTTTAGAAATTTTTCGAGAATTTTTCGGAGCTCGTACGGACGAGTTGCCGGGGATAAAAAACGGGGTCCGGAAAAGCCTGTTTAGGCTACCCCATTTAAATGAGGAAAAGTTGAATTTCTTAATTCCTTTTCTTTATTTATTTTCCCTTTTCTTTTTTTTTCTTTACTTCCTCTCTTCCTCGTCGAAAACCCCTGCACGCCCGAGCCTTCTTCCGCGCGCGTGCCCTAGCCATTTCTTCCCTTATCAGCGCCGCAACCGCCGCCGGCCATTTCTTCCTCTCCTCCCCTTGTGTTCATGAACCGCCGACCGAGAGAAACTTCAAGTCCTTCGCTTTTCCCCTACCTCGTCTCTTCCCCGATTCCCCCTTTGCTCACACGCTCTGCCTCTCTTGCGGACAACCCGACGCCGAGGCTAAGGGAGACTTGTCACCGGAGCTAGACGGTGTTGAGGAAGACCTAGTTGTATCCGGCCGAGGGATTTTTGTTTCGTGAGTTTCAGCTACGATCGTCGACGGTGCGACGACTACGACACAGAGGCGGCTAGATTCGGGTCATCTCTCAACCAAATCGACCTTCCCTTGCCTCTCCTCGCGCCACTCACAGTGTTGTTTCCCTCTTTGCTCACCAGATTGGACCAAGCGACACTGCTGCATTGGATTACAACGAGAGGAAGTTGTCCGCACTGAGTTAGGGTAAGCTATGGTTGAGATCAGTGAGATCAAATTGGTAGGAAGTGTTGGAACCCCGAGGTGTTTTGATGTGATCAAACAAGTTAAGCTAGGTCCTGCGTTGTTTAACCCTTGTGTCTAAGTGTGCAGGAACTTAGGAACACAGGAAGTCGAGCGGAAGACGCGGCTAGCGAGAAGGACGGCACGGGAGAGAGCAGACGGGCTCGGTGTGTCCGAGGGACGAGGTGTCCGCGGAAGAGTACACCGGTGGACGAGAAGAACGTGCGCGGCGTTCGAGGGACGAGAAACCGGGAAGGAAGGCTGCTCGAGGAGAAGGCCGGAACATGGGTTCGGGTGAGCCTTATTCCGGAAGGCCGAGATCATCCAAGCAAACGGAGCCGGAGCGAACAGACCCGGACCGAGATGAACTGGATCTAGACGAGCTGAACCGGAGTCGAAAAGTCAACTTATGTTGACCTTAGGGCTCCGGGCGCCCGGAACCATTCCTGGCGCCCGGAACCGACCGGGGCACCCGGAACCCTTCCGGGTGCCCGGAATCGACTTTTCAACAGGATCGTGTTTTGACTCGATCCGACCGTTGGGGGATAAAATTTATCCCCCCTAGGGCGCCCGGAACCCTTCCAGGCGCCCGGACCAAGACTATAAATATAGCCTTGTTCCAGAAGCATTTAATTAATCAAGAACAACTACTTGTAATCCAGTGCTTTCATTTGTGTTATTTCTTTCTGTGATTTCAACGCTGTAAGAGGCTACTCCGCCCAGAGGAGAATCAATTAGTGCGCCTTCTTTGCCTTGGATTATCAATCCTCTGATTGCAAACCAAGTAATTCCTCTGTGTCTACTTTCTATTTTAATTAGTCTCTGCCTTTTTAATTACAAGTTCTTTTAAGTTAGTCGAATATCCGAGAAGGGTTTTTGGTTCTATTTTGTAGGGCAATTCACCCCTCCCCTCTTGCCGGCCTCCAAAGGGACCTTGTAACGACCCGACTCCTGGGTACTAAACTGTGAGACGGATCGCTACATTAACTACTGAAGATACTGTGCAGAAACTGGGTAAAATAAAAATTTCACTAACTGACTCGGTTAATCTGACAACTGATACACCCATGCTATTATAAGGAAGGATTCAAGACCCTTTCTAGTTGGTGTACATGTGCTAAGGAGGATACTTGACCTCCCATCTGAGCTAGGAACTCAGAACTAACTTCCCAGCTAGCTGCTGATCGATCCACGGATCGATCAAACCTGTCGCGATTCTGTACCCTGCTGGATCGGTATGCGGACCGATCCAGCAAAGGCTGGATCGGTCGGCAGACCGATCCAGGTGGGTCTGGATCGGTCTGCAGACCGATCCAGGCACCTGGAAACGCTGGATGCCTTCTGTTCGATGCTGGACCGGTCGGCTGACCGATCCAGGAGGATACAGTAGCATACTGTATCTGGCTGGATCGGTCGGCTGACCGATCCAGTGACACAGCCAGGCCCTGATCGGTCGGGAGACCGATCAGAGTCTGATTTCACCCGGGGAACTCTGATTTCCAGCACTCTGGTGTGCCAAAATACCCCATAACAACTATCTAATGCATGATATACTATTCTAATAACACGTAGTAACAATTCTAAACTTAAACCAAAGCAAGGTTTACTGGTTCATGGCATTTTGACAACTTAAAGTGCATGAAGGTATGAATTTCCAAAAGTTCTAACTGCTTAAACTTGCTAAGGTTCAAAAGTGCCCAAAACATGAAAACTAAACTAATAAACTGTAAAGTGTTAAAGTAAATGCTAAATCCTCAGAGGGTCTTTAATTCCAGTTCCTGCCATACACATCCTCATCTGCATTGACCTCCAGCCTCCACTGCTAGTCCACTTTTCCTTTACCTTTATCTGCAGTATAAGAAAAGTAGTATCTGTAAGCTAACAAGCTTAGTAAGAAACCATCTACCTCACAAAAACATGCGACGATGCAATATGATTTTTAAAGCATGCCATTTGAAATAAACTGACTAGGCTAAACATGTAAACATGGCATATGATCATACAAGCATAGCAATCAAGAACTGAACATGAGCTATCATAATGTATAAGCAAGGAAGGGCTAAACTGAAGCTAAACTGGTACTGAATTCAAACTGAACTAACATATCTGATTTTTATGAGTTTTGAAAACTAATACATAGTAAGTGAAAATACATAATCATGCTGTTTGGGCCATGCGCGCATCCCTAACTAGACCCGGGTTTGCAAGTCCCAAATTTAGTAGGGTTAACTAGGTTATCTAAACCTAGGGACGACTGTGGGAGTCCAACCCAATGGATATCTGATCCAGTACAGTGCCACTGAAAATAAAATACTGAATATAGCTAACTATTTTAACTTGCTGTTTCTAGGTTATCTGAACCTAGAGCTAGATTATCTGAACCTAGAGGCGACTGTGGGAGCCCACCCATTGGACCGTAGTCCCATAAAACTGAACTTAAACTAATGTGCTATTTTCAATGCTTCTAATGCATTTAACTGAGCTATTAAACATAACTGAGGTGGTATTTAGCTACACTAACATTTTACCGAACACTTGGTGTGCTCCAACTCTCTCCTCTAATAGGGAGATCACCTCTAGGCACCCGACAACGTCTAGCATCTCCAACTAAATGAGAACAACGTGTCCGGCCCATCTAGAGGTGCTCATCTAGATCCCTAATCCTCGAGGAGGGTTTAAACACACCCTATGTGCCGAAAAAACCTGCATATAGCTAAAACTAATGCGTAGGAAACCAAACAGAGCTATTATACTGCAGGTGAGGGGTTTCTTACCTCGTACGCTAAATTCCTTACAATTCTATTCGCTAGAATTCCGGTGGAGATGACCTTCTCGACGACCCGCTCACGTCTTCGCGTTCCTCTCGCGGAGAAGAACCTCTTTCGTGTTGGAGTCGTCGCCGGAAGATGAGCCGAGAGTCCTTGGGTTTGGGCGCCGAGAGAGGAGGAGGAAGAGGTGTGGGCGGCGGTGAGGTTTTTGGAAGAGGGATAGGTCACGGTGAAAAAGAATGTGCCGAACCAAAACAAAATAACCCAACTCCCACTTAACCTTCCTATTTATACTAAAGACTTAATTCGCCCAACTCCAATATAAATTTTATTGGTTCCCTTTCCTTTCAGCACGGCCCTGCTGGGTTCAACTGGTTCCCAACATTATCCCTAAGCCATAGGTCTCGGGTTCGATTCCCGCCTAAGCTATTTTGCGGTTCTAATTATTTTTGCTACTTCCGTTACTTGGAAAATTTCGGAAAAATATCTAAAAATTCCAGAAAGATAACAGAATATTTCTAAAATAGTTTTGAAAATTTTTCGGGCATTACAGACCTACAAGTGGTATCAGAGCGAGGGCGCTTCAGGAGGACTAACCACCGATCGAAGCAACAAGATGGCCGGACCAAGCATCGTCCCACCAAAATTCGAGGGGAACTTCGCAGACTGGAAGCGTCGTATGGAGGTATTCCTAAAAACAAATTTTGAAATTTGGTTTATTATGAAATATGGTTTTGTAGCTCTAGTAGATAAAGATGGAAAAGAAAAAGAAGAGAGCGATTGGACAAAGAAGGAGCAGAATGAGTCGGTAGCAAACAGCCGTGCGGAACATCACCTGCTGAGTGTGTTACCGCCTCAAGAGGTAAACCGCATCGGAAACTATGTGTCTGCTAAAGAACTTTGGGAGAAGTTCTTGGAATTCCACGAAGGCACGTCCGAAGCAAAGCTCGCTAGAAGGGACATCCTTCGCAACAAACTGATGAACATCCGTCTGGAGAAAGGTGAGAAAGCAGCCAGTCTACACGCGAAGGTAAAAGAACTAATTACGAGTCTCGAGAACCTCGGAGAAATAGTATCAAATCGGGATACAATACGCTACGCGCTCAACGCATTTCCTCGAACTCCGGAGTGGACTTCAATCATCGACGCCTACTACATCTCAAAAGACTTGGAGGTAAGTACATTAGAGGAATGTTTTTCTACCCTTGAATTACACGAATCTAGATGTGCAGAGACATCAAAGGACACAACCCAGACTATGGCGCTAAACGCAACCAACAAGGATGAACCCGAGTCAGACACCGAGGACGATCAAGAAGCGTACATGGTAAGAAACTTTAAAAATTTTTTTAGATCTAATAAATTTAAAATACAGAATAAAAAGAATCAAAAAGGTAGAAGAAAGGTACAGTGCTACCAGTGTCAGAAGGAGGGACACCTAAGGGAAGACTGCCCAGAACTCAAGAAGGTCAAAATAAAGACACCCAAGAAACACAACCTATAAGCAACTTGGGACGACACTTCTTCATCCGATCAGAAGCTCAAGAATATGTTGGGATAGCGCTGATGGCAAGTTACGAAGGGCAAAGCTCATCAGAACCTAGCATCGATGAAGGGGGAGCGACCTCAGATGAAGGCAGCGAAGCAGGGGGAGATTCAGGCTTCAAGTCCGATATGGTAAGTGAGGTATGCTTTTTACCCCCTGATCAACTTTATTCTGGCATTAAGGCAATGACTAAATCCATGTATAAATTAGAAAATGAAAATATCAAATTAAAAAATGAAATTTTGGAAACAAAAAGAATTTTAGCAAAATCATGTCTTATAGAGGATTTTGATAAATTGAAAATTGAAAATGAAAAACTAAAAGAAGAAATAGAAAGATTGAAAAAATATAAAAGTTCAAATATTTCTACTTTTAGAAATTACAGAGGTTTAAATTGGTATTATAGATTTCATCAAAGTCAAATTCGAAATATATCAAAAATTTATGTACCTAGGAAATACTTGGTTAACCCTGTAGGTAGAACCTCTACTGGGTTCCAAAAACCTGTTTAATTTAAATTTAGACTTAGCATTTTCAGCAAGGAAATTAAACGACTAATTTCATTATGAGGCTTTGTCTAAGGAAGTGGTTGTTGCTCCAATAACCAAGAAGGCCTAGTGCCTCGCCATGACCTGGAAGCCAAGTATCGAAATGAAAAGTTTAATTGACTAACTGAAAAAGCATTAATTTAATTTACCAAATGCTTTAAAAGAGTTATTCAATTTGTGTTAGAAAATATTTAAAATTAATTTATAATTAAAAAAATAATAATAATAATTTTTTGGAAAATAATTTTTTTTTAGAAAATTTCTGAAAATTATTGACTTAGATATTTTTTAATTAACTTAGAAATATTTCTCTGAATATTGCCTTAGAATTTTTTTTAATTAAACTAAATTGCCTTAGAAATTATTTTATGAAAATTCACTTAAAATTTTGTTTACCTTAGACTTGTTTAAAGAACCCCTATTTTTAATGTGATCAAAGGGGGAGAAGAATGTTAAGTCTAGGGGGAGGTATATAAATTTATTTATGAAATATCTTTGGACTTAATTGCAAATAAATTGTTTTTATTGCATCTGTTTTTCCCTAGCTTAACTTGGGTTGCTCACATCAAAAAGGGGGAGATTGTTGGAACCCCGAGGTGTTTTGATGTGATCAAACAAGTTAAGCTAGGTCCTGCGTTGTTTAACCCTTGTGTCTAAGTGTGCAGGAACTTAGGAACACAGGAAGTCGAGCGGAAGACGCGGCTAGCGAGAAGGACGGCACGGGAGAGAGCCTGGGTTCGGGTGAGCCCTATTCCGGAAGGCCGAGATCACCCAAGCAAACGGAGCCGGAGCGAACAGACCCGGACCGAGATGAACTGGATCGAGACGAGCTGAATCGGAGTCGAAAAGTCAACTTATGTTGACCTTAGGGCTCCGGGCGCCCGGAACCGACCGGGGCGCCCGGAACCCTTCCGGGCGCCCAGAATCGACTTTTCAACAGGATCGAGTTTTGACTCGATCCGACCGTTGGGGGATAAAATTTATCCCCCCCCCCAGGGCGCCCGAAACCCTTCCAGGCGCCCAGACCAAGACTATAAATATAGCCTTGGTCCAAAAGCATTTAATTAATCAAGAACAACTACTTGTAATCCAGTGCTTTCATTTGTGTTATTTCTTTCTGTGCTTTCAACGCTGTAAGAGGCTACTCCGCCCAGAGGAGAATCAATTAGTGCGCCTTCTTTGCCTTGGATTAGCAATCCTCTGATTGCAAACCAAGTAATTCCTCTGTGTCTACTTTCTGTTTTAATTAGTCTCTGCCTTTTTAATTACAAGTTCTTTTAAGTTAGTCGAATATCCGAGAAGGGTTTTTGGTTCTATTTTGTAGGGCAATTCACCCCTTCCCTCTTTCCGGCCTCCAAAGGGACCTACAGGAAGTGTATGCATTTTCTGTGTAGGTCTGTAGAGATTAGGCATTGTTTGATTTGTGATCTTCTTGCCGGATCTCATCGTGTTCCGTTCTGTGAAGGATTCCAGCAAGAAAGGTTGTTCTGTGGACTTTTTGTTACGACATCAAATTCATCCAGCAGCAACAGTGCTAGGAATCAAGGTAAGGTACTGGGTTTTTGGTCTTAGTTGTAGATTATAGTGTAATTTGATTATTTTAGATCGTGATACATGCTGTAGAGAATTTGGATTTTACATGGTTAGATATTATTTCCTGTATTAATCTAATACAATTTGATTGTAGATAATTGGGGATACCTAATCCATTGTAATTGTGAAATGGGTTAGGTTAAATCTAGTTGGATTTGGATTAATGGTTAGTTGGCTAATTAAATATGCAAGAGAATTAGCTAAATCTGTATATGTTTGATATTACAGGATTTTGGTGCGAGACGAGCATCTCGACGTCGGATTTGGACCTTTCTTTAGAGGCGGGTACCTCTTGACTTATCTTTTATGATATTGTCAATTGGATATGCATAGTATTTTATAGCTACATGCAATAATCATGATTGTCTTTAGTATGTCAGTTTGATATCCATAGCATGTTCTGTTTTGTCGCTTGTTAGGTATCCAAGTTTATACCTCGTGATTATTGCCATGAGTACCTTAGTTCCTAGAGTAAGTGACATATCATGTTTTACTGAGGTTAGGACTAGGTTCTGGATTTTATTTCTGGCATGTGTATCTAGATTGTCTGATACCTAGGTTTTTATACCATACCTGGCTTGTGTACCTATATTTGTATATCATATCTGATTGGTGTACCTCGATCCTTTTTCGTTGGTCTATGCATATTGTTGGTACCTATGTTATGGAGGGGGATATGTTCAGGATCTAGGTTGTTATATCTTAAAGGATCTGTATACCTAGATTCGTGGATTTGACTTACTGATACTGTGGTACCCATATTATATATATATGGATATGGTTATGCTGATCAGTTTATTGCTATGCTTAGTGTCATGCATCATGATTGCATGCTGCGCGATTGTCGGCTCCACTATGGTAGAGCACATCGCCAGTTACATATACTGCACACACCACCACTCATGGATTAGTGGTATATCAGGCAGGTGTGTGGCGGTTCTGCTGTTTGGCTCCGTTGGTCAGGTGACTCAGCGTGGTAGCCGACACACAGTTCCGCTCTGTTTGTCTCCGCTGGCATTTAGTGTAGCAGCGTAGTAGCCGACAGACGATGGACTCTGTTTGGCTCCGTTGGTCAGGTGACTCAGCGTGGTAGCCGGCAGAGATACCTCCCCGTCATCGTGTACCGGGAGATGAGAGCATTGAGCTCCCCCATTTATGATTTGGGGTCAGAGGACAGGAGTACTCCAACAGCATCCCGTACACTCGGTCACTCATCGGGAGCAGTGACGACAGAGTGCACGGTTGTCACAGCCCTACCCACTCGGTCTCGCCATTTGTGTGTGAGATGACTGACTGGCGTCAGGGGTGACCAGGACGCATCATATGCATTGATGCATTTATTTCTTGTGATTGTGTTTGCTGCATTTGGTTGCTGCATTTTGGTTGGATGCATACCTTTGACCTGCATACAGGATTGTTGACACTTTCGGTTTGACGACCCTTTTGTCTGGATAGGAGTTCCTGGTGAGTACAGCTTCCTCAGTTACCTTTCAGTTTTGCATATTCCCTATATATGATTAGGAAGCTGTATTCTATGTTTGTTGCTGTTAGATATATCTTACTATTCATGTCCATTGGTATTCGCTGAGTTGTTGAACTCACCCCCGTTGACACTATATTTTTCAGGTATCAGGTTGTTATGATGTCGCTTGGAGTATCCTGTCTGCTGGTCCCAACGTCACATCAGAAGACTTATCGGTTTCACGTATGTTTGGTTTGTTTATGTATCAGTTCGTTTAGCTCTGTACTCCGGTTTTGTTTTTGGAGTGTTGATGTTGATATGTGGTATTTTGTATTTGTTGTTGGTTGTGTAAGCCTAGCCGGCTAGCAGTTTTTGTGCTTTGGTTTGTATTGTGTTTCTGTCATTTTCCGTTGTGTTGGTTTTGTTTCAGCCGTGTGGGCTGATGATATATATATAACTGCGTGGTTGTGTGTATATTCCAGCAGCCTGTGGCTGATGTATATTGTGGATGAAGAAAGTTTCAGATTGTCCGCCGTACTGGGGAGGTGCTACCGAAATTTCTTCGGGCAGGGACTTCCTCTGGGGCGTGACACCTAATGTCAGTGCTAGAGGTGCTAGAGGAAATAGGCTCAGTGGTTCTTCTCTTAATCCTACCAACATAAATAAATGATTTATTTTTACCATAATAATGACAAGTTGAGTTTAGGGTGTTAACAAAGCATTTTTTGGACAACTAAAATAGGAAATAATTACCTAGGCTATGCAAGACTAGACCGAAATCAAAAATGGGGAAAAAATAGCTCGAAAACATGCTTTGGAGGTGCCTAGAGCTGAAGCCTCGGGTCCCCCTTCTGAAATCATATATGTGCACCTAAAGGTGTTCCATGTGCTCGAACCATCTTTGTCAGGTTTTTATGTAGCAACATTTTTGGGAACTTGGAGCATGTTGAAACTTCAAAATTTACAAACGACGGCGTTTTGAGTAGGCTTTTTGGGCGGGATTTTGTGGGCATCCTAGACTAGGGTACGGGTGCGCAAATTTTAAAAAATTTGAAACTTCAAAATGGTTTCGGCACCTGGATCTATTCCAGGTACTTATCTTGATAATATTTTTATTTCAAAAAATTAACTTAATTTTGAAAATTCTATATTTTGGCACTTACAATGGTTCTTGAGTATAATTTAATTTATAATGTTTTGATCAATCTTACCTTAGTCTCCATTTCACCCTTTTCTATATTATAAATCGAGTTAACCTATAGGTTTGGTGAAATGGTTTTCTATTTTACTTGAAAAGAATTAGTTTGATTTTAAATCTAATTTGACCTAGTATTAGATTTAGGTTTGGCCATTAATTAGTTAAATACATATTTCAAAAATTGACTGTCAAGTTGTGGTAAGGCATAATGACCTTTTTTGATATTGGAGAAACAACCACCTCCTTAAATAAAGTATTTTTAAGAAATTATATTTTTAACCTACTTATTGAAAAATTTAGGTCTAACTAATTTAGGATGTGGCGTGGTAGCTTCAGTTAATTTCTCTCAACTAAGTGCACCAAATAGGATAATCCATACACAACTTGGATACACTTATTCTTAGCATCCCTAATATACTATTGTCTCACCGCAACCTAACACTAGGATGTTAAGTATCAAATTAACTATTTTATTACCTAGCCATGCTAAGTTATGTAGAAGATAAACTAAGGATGCATAATAAAAGTAACAACTGAAACAATCATGCAATTTTATCTTACAATAAAATAATTTTTTCTATTGGTTCTCTATGAATCATAACTTTGATATGGTTTATCTAGGTAATGAATATAACTATTATGGATTCAATATTGATTTAGTCCAACTTAAATACTCATGATGGATTTAGAGACCCATGGTTAGTCTTGATTTCTAGCAGTTCATTAACTAATAATAGATATGATTTTGAATCGTTTCATAGGCTTATAAGCGTGTGAAGATCAATTGTATATGATCCTTTGTGTTTCGAGTAATATATTAAGGGACTTGGAGATCGAAGTTAACCATTTTAATGATCCTTTTAGTTCTTCAACCTCAATTTTCAAAGGAATTTTATTACTCAAGTTGTTGGACTTGTGTTGAAGTTCCATTTTGAACTTATTCATTTGAAGTGCTTAGGGTAGTCTTATCCTTAAAGACTTCTACCTTCTTTTAGAGTGACTTGACCTTGATATTGGATTTGGCTAATTTCAAAGCAAATTACAAATGACAGTATATAACTTATTAACTAAGGGAGAGACTACCTCATTATTAGGCTTGTCAAGAAACTAAATATAGATCTATGGCTTATCTCAAACATTGGTTCAAACTTGGACTCAAACTCGAGTTCAGATTTGGTCTTAGTCGATTGTTCTATTGTAGGTTGTGTTAGGAGGTTGGATTGAGCTTATTCTTCTTCTTTTGACTCCTCCGATGATGATTCTGTTGGTGCGGAAAGTATCCGACGATTGAACCTAAGTTTTGACTATGTCAATGAGTTCAAAGTTAAGTTATTTTGTTATCTAATATATTGAATGAATTTGTAGGAAAGTCCTAAGGTTACTTAGGCAAAAGTCCTAGCTGCAGGAAAATCCAAGCAGCGGTCACCCTAGGTCATAGGGGGTGGTAACCCTATGCGGAAAGTCTTGGCGGGTCGGAGCTTTGGGCAAAAATCCTAGGGGGCGGTAACCCTAGGTTGAAATCCTGGTGTCGCGAACCGGGTAAAAATCTGGGCAGGTCGTGGATGCTGCATCCGGCATGAAGAACGGAAGCATCAGACACTGTGTAAAAGTCTAGTCGGTCTGGAGGACCGAGCTGGCAAAAGGTAAACTCTCCTGAGTGGAGTAGGTGTGGACGCGTTCCCCGGAAGTGCGAACAGTAGACGTCGGTTCGACCTAGGTTTTCCGGTAGGAAATTCGAAGTCAGAATCGGATAGTCCGTCGACTGTTAAAATGTTTATATTATCATGATTATTATGTGCTAAATTTATTTTGCAGGATACGTTGTGTTGCAGGACAAAAGACAAAGTTTAGCCTCGGATGAACAATGTCTAAGGCGCCTCCATGGAGATTGGAGGTGCCTTGGGTGCAAAGGGTTAGCTGGCTATGAAGTGGTGCTTGAGGTGCCTCAAATGGAGTCTGAGGTGCCTTGGATAGCTTTGAGGCACCTCAAAGGATTGATAGAGGCACCTCAAGGCAGATAAGAGGCAGCGACGCATCAGCTTAACTCAGCGGTCAACTCGGGATAATTCTTGGTGTTTGAGGCGCCTTGTTAGCTAGAGCCCTAGAGCCAATCATTTGATGATTGTATTTTGGAATTGTTGTATCATATTCTATATAAATAAAGGCATTTAGTTTTTGGTTATTATACTTACTTGTATTGGTGCCAAATAAACTAAGTATAATAACGTCCTTGAGTAGAAGGTTCTTACCTATATCAATCGATTGGTTGAATCGATAGTGAGATGATATAGGGAACACTACTCTTAATCATTCCTAGTCGAGTATTAACATTCAGGGACAATGTTAATGCAATAAGACTAGCATGTAGGTCAACTCGATGACTTGATCTCATAAGTCATGGATATAGAGATATCAAGTTGACACATGGGTATACATTAGAGAATGTATACTGAATGACCTGCCATGAGAAAGTATCATGGATCATTATATGCGTGTCATATACTTTCTCATGTGCCTATTAGTATGACTACTAGTCCTTAGACCTGAAGTCACCATGGCTCCCTACATAAGGAGTTATGTACTTTGGTTTCGTTAAACGTCACCCGTAACTGGGTGGACTATAAAGGCGATTACTGGGTATGTAACAAATTATGTGGAGGGATGTGATTGATGTAGATGTGATCTATCCCTCTTATATGACGGGAGAGACATCGGTATTCTTGATAGAGTGAGACCACGAAGTGCATGCCCATGCCCAAATGAGTCAATATGAGATATTGAGCTCATTTGTTTTAGTGAGTCTACTTGGAGTTCAAGATTTAGATTGATCAGAGGATGACACGGTCTATACCTCACATTGATCAATCTAGATGTCTAGGATAGAAGGGCACTTGTCATATATTGTGAGGAGTCACAATTAGTAGTCACAAGGTGATGTTGGATCTCAACATTCTTGTAACTTGGGTAGAAATGATGTATTGCTAGATGCTGCTCATTGCTTATGTTTCTAAAGGAGTTTAGAAACATTGCCAACGTTACAAGAACCTATTGGGTCACACACAAAGAACAAGTGGATGGAGATTAGGTTCATATGATGAACTAATTGAATTTGGTTCATATGATGCACCAAAGATTGGATTAATTGAAATTAGACTTATTGAGTTAGACTCAATTAGATTCAATTATTGAATGAGTCAAATTTAAAGTTGATTCATTGGGTCAATTTATATTAATGAATTGAGATTCATTAAATTAAAATTGACTTGAATCAAAGGTTGGATTTAACTCAACAAGGAAGATAATTGGTCAATTTTGACTTGACCAAATAGAAGTTGAAACATCAAGTTTGACTTGATGTATTGCCACATCATTAAGGTTGACTCATCCTACATGGCATGACTAGCCTTGCCACATCATCTCCACATCATCAAGGGAGATCAAGAGGTTACAAGCCTCCTTTCTATTTAATGTGGCCGACCACATTAAATGGGGGGGTTACCCATGTGTGGCCGGCCACATAAAGAAAAGGAGTTTCATTTTTGTGGCATTGATTTGGTGGTGTTGAATGCTTCTTCCTCCTTAGCTCTCTTCCTCCTCCTTTTCTACTATTGCCGAGAGTTTCAGGCAAGGGAGAAAAATGTGAATCAGTTTAATCCAAGAAGAAAGGTTAGTGAAAATCACATAGAGATTTTAGAGGAGTGTATTCTCTTCTTTTTCCTTTCTTCTTCTTCCAATCCCATCCGAGAGCACCAAGAAGTGCTAGCACACTTGTGGTGTTCTCTTCTCCATCCTTGAGTGTTAGAGAACACTTCTTGTTCGTGTGGATACTACTAGAGGAGTGTCTACGTTGACACTCTCGAGATATGGTACCTTTGGACGAGCAGGATTACAAAAAGGGCACGCAACAAGGGTAACCTTCTAAATATGTAGATCTAAGTGTAGATCTAGTTAGTAAACTCGTATATGTAAATTTTTTTTTATACTCTTCGCACGGATCCGTTGGATAAGGACTTTCGGGGTTTCCGTGACACGAAAAAGCGGTTTTCGCGGCCCGAAAAACCCAACAGTGGTATCAGAGCCACGTGCGAAGGCTTGAACGAATTTATTTTTTGTTTTATGAAAACTTTTCAGTTCTGTAATATTCTGTAAATTTATGATTTTTATAGTTTTTATGGGTATTTTTCTCGTAGAAGCGAAACACAAGTGTTTCGATACTTGTAGGCTTCGACTACCGAGAAGTTTTTCCCAAAACGACCAAGTTTCACCCCAAAACTTTTTGGGACAGCGGGCTAAGGCGCTGTTAGATCGTAAAGGAACCCTCGTGATGGTTAGATCGCGGGTAGGGGCGCTGCCCCTGGCCCCGCAAGGGGATTCGTTCCGCGATTGCGCCCGAAAACCGCTAAACGGAACCGTCGGGAAATTGTACTCATAAAATTGTAAAAATTATGAAAAATTACAGAAAATTATGAAAAATATATAATTTAGAATTATATATTATTTTTGAGATAGTTATGGCCCAAAAAGACCCAATATGATTGGATTTGTGTTGTAATTTATAATACGGCCTGCGTGCCGTCATGTGTTTGTGTGTGCTATATTTGATACGCGACCTGCGCGTCGTGCCTCCCTATTTATATTCTGGTTGTAAATTAGATTTAGACTCGAATGTAACTCGAGTTTCAAAATTATAATGTAAATTTTGATGTGGTGGAAGGTCCACTCAAGACGGAGTTTGTCACGCCCTGGAGGAGTCCCTGACAAAAGAAATTTCGGCAGCATCTCCCCTGTACGGCGGACAATCTGAAACTTTCTACATATCCACATACCTCAGCCACATGCGGCTGGAATAATAGCAGAAATAAAATACAATACACAGACATTCCACGCAGTTTATATAACAAGTAAACGGAAGAATAATACTCTGACTTGAAATCAACCCTACTCCACTACACTCGTAAAGCTCAAATCCAACGATAAGATCAACTTACCTCTTCTGCCGTCTAGGCAGGCATGTTGTAGAACAAATCTAAACCATATGAAAATCCATCGATCATAAGAATCCATACAATATCCAAATCCTCAAACAGAATAAGTCTAACACAGTCTAAATAACAAACCCAAAGATAAAAACAGCTTGTGGTCTGCAGGGGACTAGCAACTGGAACTCTCTCCTGACAGCATCAACCTGAAAAATAACAACAATGGAGGCGGGGGTGAGTCCAACACTCAACAGGGTAGGGAAATAACACCTAGCACTAATCATGCGTACAGTCTCCTGATATAAGAAAGATAAATATGCAACTGAAGTAAACAGGAGAGAAACTGTACTAACCAGGACCTGGGTATAAGGAAAAACAGTCCGAGTGGTATAGAAATCCTGTATGCATGTCAAACATAGGTATCCAAACAATATGCAGCATATAAATGCAGCAAACACAAACACAAGCAATAAATGCATCATGCATATGATGCCAATGATGCGTCCTGGTCACCCCTGACGCCAGTCGATCATCTCACACTCAATAGTGAGGCCGAGTGGGTAGGGCTGTGACAACCGTGCACTCTGTCGTCACTACTCCTGATGAGTGACCGAGTGGACGGGATGCTGTCGGAGTACACCTATCCTCCTACCCCAAATCATAAATGGGGGAGCGCAATGCTCTCAAGTCCCACGGGGAGGAATCCCTGCCGGATAACACGTTGTGTCACACTACCCATGAGCAGACCAACGGTGCCTAATAGAGTCCCTGCTGCAACACACTCTGCCTGAATCGACCACTAACCCATGGTGTGTGCAGATCCATGTAACTGGCGATATGCTCAACAATAATGGAGTGGACTATCGCACAGCATACAATCATGCAAATGGTGCATGGCACTAACCACAAAATATCCTGACCTAATCCATATATATATAAAAGTGCACCATAGGCCAACGAATCAAATCAAATCAATGGTACACAGAAGGTATAAAACCTAGGTCCTGAACATGGTAAAGTATGGTATATCACTACCCCTATAAACATGTATAAGCAGGTAAAGTATACATGAGATGCAAAACAAGCAATCAATCAATCATATAACAGGTATTGGGTAGTGACTAACCGAAACAAATAAGGAACATAATTAATGTAATTTGTTAAATTCACTACTATGTATATCAAATGACATAAAGTCAAAAGTATCCGCCTCCGACAAAAGAAAGGTCCAATTCCGACTCCGAGATACTCATCTCGCGTCAAAGTCCTGTAATACCAAACATACATTTTTATTTAGCTACAAATTAAATGAATAGCCAAATAAAAATCTTTAAGAACAATTTTAGGGAAAACCCCTAAACCATAAATCTCAATCTACCCAAATTAAATCCAACGGTTAATTAGGGTTAGTTTTTAAATCCCTAATCAACCCTTAGATACAAATTGGATTTAAGCTACAGCAAGAAACAATCAACTCCTTACCCTAAATCCAAACCTCTCCTGTTAATCCACGGCCAACTAGAGTTGTTGTCGAAAATTTGCTTGCCGGAACTATTGTTGCCATAGTTCTGTTGCCTACACTACAAAGAACTACTACTCCCTATGTGTCAGCATCCCAGTCAAAATCTAATACCCAAATATGCCTTACCTGCATGAAGCCAAGTTCTTCCTCTGGTTTTCTCTCTGCTGACGCTAGGGAACAGCAGGGACAGTAACAAAAGTGATCACCGGAGATATCGAACTGTGACCGACGGTTTCAAGCTAGGGCACAGCGCTGTATGGGGGTCGGCTGTGGCCCAAATCTAAGGCACGGTGTGGCTCGGGAAGGAGGAGGAGTGAGGAAGCGGCGTCGGCAGGCTCAGCTAGGGCACGCATCGGCAAATCGGAAGAAGGACCGAGATCTGGTGGCCGACGGTGGCGAATCGGCCAAGAAGAACACGGCGTCGACACTGTCGTGCGGCGCCGAGTGGCTAGGGCAGAGGCATCGGTGTGGAGAAGGGCAGCATCGCTAGAGATGAAGGAAGAAGGAGGGTTCGGTTCGGGCAGAGGTGAAGAAGAAGAAGGGAAATCGCTCGGCTTAAATCGCTAAGAAACCACTGGACGCCGGTTAGGGCAGAGGGTGAGGCTTCGGGCGCGCGACAATGAAAGAAAACGGCGAAGAAAAATTTAAGAAAAAGAATAAAGAAAAAGGGAGAAAATCAAACATTTCCTCTTTAAAACGGGGTAGCCTAAACAGGCTTTTCCGGACCTCATTTTTGTCCCCGTTAACTCATCCTTACGAGCTTCGAAAAATTCCCGAAAAATTTTCAAAAATTCTAGAAAATTCCCTTATCAATATTTGCCTATTTTCGATATTTTACAGAGTTACGAGGAAGGCGCGAGCAACACAAGGTGGTCAAAAGGAAGGCGCTTGAGAAGTTGTTGACCTTAGGTTGACCATCCGATCTGGTCATTGGCTTGAGAAGATCATAGTAGGGCCATGACATAATCACAAAATTATTTAATTAATTGCTTATGTGTGTATGTGATGCATGCTAGTAAAATAGTAATTAATTAGTGCCTAACGATTAGATTAGATCTAAATCGTGCACAAGATGCACCCTTACGATTAGATTAGATCTACATCGTGTACAAGATGCACCCTATCGATTATATTAGATCTATATCGAGTATATGATACAACATCGACATTTAGATTAGATCTAAATCACGATAACTCAAAATGTCTACCGTGCCGTGATACCTACTACTACCTTGATCACA
The DNA here is from genome assembly GCF_018446385.1 of Zingiber officinale. Classification (NCBI taxonomy): domain Eukaryota; kingdom Viridiplantae; phylum Streptophyta; class Magnoliopsida; order Zingiberales; family Zingiberaceae; genus Zingiber; species Zingiber officinale. Next base: position 30,973,643 of record NC_055986.1, on the reverse strand, counting down.
TGTCGTTGTTGAATCTGCCAAAGCAGAGCAACACATAATATCTTGGTAGGGTACGGAGGGACAATCTTGGTCCCACCTATCAACACATGGGTGAGTACAACTCAATTAGATTGAGTAACTAGTTAACTCAATTGGATCGAATACAACTATAGGCATTCTTCCAACGGTTCGAAAGATAGGACATAGATCCCATTTATATTAATTCTTGGGTGTATTAGCCAAAGCTAACTCAAGTTTTAATATAACTGCCGATAATGATCCTATAAATAAGAGTTGCATAGAGATGTAATTGGTAAATCATTACCTACCGATCATACTAAATCTTGGGCGTATTATCCAAAACTAACTCAAGGGTTAGTATGATGTGGATCTTGTCCAACATGAATTATAGAATTCAGTGGGAGCATCATTTAGTTGAAGGCCTAATTAAATGATTTAAAAGAATATGATATTTATTTCTACATTTATTTCTGTTGTAGAATTTCCATGACGTCAAACACGAACAACTTTTCTCTGCGTTCTGTCCTTAAGAAGGACAAGCTCAACGGAGCAAATTTCCTAGACTGGTACAGGAACCTGAGAATAGTTCTCACCCAAGAACGTAAACTGTATGTTCTGGAGCCTGCCACTGCCACGCGAGCAGACCGAGATGCTTACAAGAAGCATCAAGATGACGCATTAGATGTGTCCTGTTTTATGCTCGCGACCATGAACTCTAAGCTTCAGAAGCAACATGAGTTGATGGGCACTTACGATATGGTTGAACATCTTTGTCACCTATATCAAGGACAAGTAAGGCACTAGAAGAGGAACTCCAAAGAATACCTGGAAGATCTTAAGAAGAAGAGAAATAAGATTTCTACTTCAGGTATACATGTTATAGAAGTCAACCTCTCTATTTCTTCATCGTGGGTATTAGATACTGGATGTGCTTCACACATTTGTACTAATGTACAAGTGCTGAGAAATAGCAGGGCATTGACGAAGGGTGAGGCAGACCTACGAGTAGGCAATAGAGCACGGGTTGTTGCTATTGCTGTAGGAACTTACTATCTATCTCTACCCTCTGGGCTTGTACTAGAATTAGATAATTGTTGTTATGTGCCTACCTTGACTAAGAACATAATTTCAGTTTCTTGTTTGGACAAGAAAGGATTTTCGTTTACAATAAAGAACAAATGTTGTTCCGTCTATTTAAACGATATGTTGTATTGTAGTGCACCTCTGATGAACGGACTCTATATTCTAGACCTTGAGAGCCCTATCTATAACATAAATACCAAGAGGTTCAAGTCAAATGACATGAACCAAACCTACCTCTGACACTATCGCTTAGGTCATATAAATGATAAGCGCTTATCCCAGCTCCATAAGGATGGTTTGCTAAACTCATTTGATTTTGAATCATATGAGATATGCGAGTCATGCCTACAAGGCAAAATGACCAAGACTCCCTTTAGTGGGCACAGCGAGAGAGTGACTGATTTGTTAGGACTTATACATAGTGATGTATGCGGCCCTTTCAATGTCGTTGCTAGAGGAGGTTATAGGTACTTCATCACATTTACTGATGACTTCAGTAGATATGATTATGTGTACTTAATGACACATAAGTCTGAATCCTTTGAAAAGTTCAAAGAATTCAAGAATGAAGTGCAGAACCAGCTTGGTAAGAGTATAAGATACTTCGATCAGATTAAGGTGGAGAATACCTTAGCCATGAGTTTCGTGACTATCTAGCAGAGTGTGGGATCCTATCCCAACTCACTCCTCCTGGAACACCATAATGGAATGGTGTATCCGAAAGGAGGAATCATACCCTATTAGATATGGTGCGATCTATGATGAGTCACACTGATCTTCCTACATTTCTTTGGGGCTATGCTCTAGACACGGCAGCTTTTATAGTCAATTGAGTTCCATCCAAGGCCGTGATAAAGACACTATATTGGATATGGACTGGGAGATATGCCCAGGTGTCTTTTATGAGGATTTGGGGTTGTGAGGCTTACGTTAGACGTCAAGTCTCAGACAAATTAGGACCCAAATCCGACAAGAGCTACTTTATTGGATATCCCAAGGAAACTAAGGGATATTACTTCTATATTCCCAGTCAGCACAAGGTAGTTGTGGCAAAGACTGGGTTCTTTCTAGAAAGTGACTTTGTTTCTAGAAAGACTAGTGGGAGCACGTTCGATCTTGAAGAAGTTCAAGATGCGAACAATAGCACTGAAGCCTCGATGGAAGTTGAATTGGAATCATAAAGTGTTGTGGATGATGTTGTTCCACAAAGAGTTGAGGAACAACAACCAGTTCAAGTAGACATACCTCTTCGCAGGTCTGATAGGGTACGTCGTCAGCCTGAGAGATACTCATTTCTCTTGTCTGACCATGATGACGTTATGCTCATAGAGGATGAGCCTACCACCTATCAAGAAGCTGTGATGAGACCAGATTCCGAGAAATGGCTAGAGGCCATGAGATCCGAGATGGAATCCATGTACACCAACCAAGTATGGACTTTGGTTGATCCACCTGAAGGGGTAAAACCCATTGGGTGTAAGTGGGTTTTTAAGAGAAAGACTGACATGGATGGACTTATCTATAAGGGTCGCTTGGTAGCTAAAGGTTTCAAGCAGATTCATGGTATTGACTATGATGAAACCTTTTCTCCAGTAGCGATGTTTAAGTCCATTCGGATCATGCTTGCTATTGCAGCTTACCATGACTATGAGATATGGCAGATGGATGTCAAAATCATGTTTCTGAATGGAAATATACTCAAGGATGTGTACATGACACAACCTGAGGGTTTTGTATATCCACAGCATACTAGCAGAGTATGCAAGCTGCATAGGTCTCGGAGCTGGAATCTTCGATTCGATGATGCAATCAAACAGTTTGGTTTCTTCAAGAACGAAGATGAGCCTTGTTTCTACAAGAAGGTTCTAGGGGATATAGTTGTCTTCCTCATATTGTATGTGGATGACATACTACTCATTGGGAAGGACATCCCTATGCTTCAGTCTGTCAAGACCTGGCTAGGGAGTTGCTTCTTAATGAATGACTTAGGTGAGGTATCCCGCATTCTAGGGATATAGATCTATAGAGATAGATCTAAAAGATTGCTTGGCCTAAGTCAGAGTACATATATTGACAAGGTACTCCTTCGGTTTGCCATGCAGAACTCCAAGAAGGGTTTTCTGCCGATGTCACATGGCGTGAGTCTTTCGAAGACTCAAGGTCCCTCTTCTAGAGATGAGAGAGACCGTATGGATTAGATCCCTTATGCCTCAGCCATAGGATCTATCATGTACGCCATGCTATGTACTCGACCTGATGTCTCGTATGCTTTGAGCATGATGAGCAGATACCAGTCAGATCCAGGTGAAAGTCACTGGATAGCGGTCAAGAATATTCTTAAGTACTTAAGAAGGACTAAAGAATATTTCTTGATATATGGAGGCAATGATGAGCTAGCTGTAAAGGGTTACAGTGATGCTAGCTTCCAGTGTAACGACCACCCTTCTTACAACTCTACTACTCTCTAAGGTGACCGTTATTTAACTATTAACTCTACTTATCCGGTGTGATCGAAACCATGAGGAATCCCTATCGAAAAATTTCGGCAGAATCTCCCCTGTACCGGTGACCAAATTCATCAATACATACAAATAATAACCATCAGCCAGATGCGCCTGGTATATATACTTCACAACCACGTAGTAATAACAATCTAAAACAAAGATGAACTCAAATGACATGATGTAACGACCCGCCTTCTACTGACTGAGCTGTAAGGCCGGTCGCTACAATTATGCTAAACTATACTGTGCGGAAAGCTGGGCTAATTAAAATTTTACTCTACTAATGACGGATACAACTGATAAGAAAGGTCTAAAGACCTTCTTTGCTGGTGTACATATGCTAAGGAGGGGAAACGGAACATCCCAACTGAGCTAGGGACTAGAAACTAACTTCCCAACTACCTACTGGCCTGCTGATCGATCTACAGATTGATCGAAGCTGGGGAAGTTTCTGTTCCCAACTGGGTCGGTCGGCTGACCGATCCAGGCGTGGCTGGATCGGTCGGTCAGACCGATCCAGGCATGTCTGGATCGGTCGACTGACCGATCCAGGCACCCGAAACACCTGCAATCGCTACTGTATCGCGCTGGATCGATCGGCTTGATCGGTCTGGAGACCGATCAGAGTTCTGATTTCTCCCGGGAACTCTGATTTCAGCACTTTGGCGTGCCAAAATCTCACACAACAATTCTAAAATCAATGGAAATACATTCTAACAACTATTAACCAGCATTCTAACATAATTACTAACAAACTAAATAAATCTCCCATGATTTTAAACACTCTAAGGTTCAAAATTGCATAAAAGATGAAATACTAAGACTCCTACTATTTAAGCTTGCTAAAACCCCTGAGGATCTTTCATTCCAGTTCCTTCCACACACATTTTGATCTGCATTGACCTCCAGCCTCCGCTACTCGTCCACTTTTCCTTTACCTTTATCTGCAGTATAAGAAAAGTAGTATCTATAAGCTAAAAAGCTTAGTAAGGAACCATCTACCTCACAAAAACATGCAACGATGCAAATATGATTTTAAATCATGCTGTCTAAGACATATGCTGGATATACTGAATAAACTAAGCAAGGCATGGCATATAAGCATACAATCATGGCATATCTAAAGCTGAACATATAAATATGTATAACAACTGCACATAAAGTTATCATGCATATTCACACGGAAAAACTAAGCTGGAGCATTATACTGACTGAAACTGAACTAAGCTAAAACTGATCTTAAACTATAATCACTGGATTAGATTAAGAGTTTGAAAGCTAATATCATAATAAGTGAAAATAGTAATCATGCTGCTGTTTGGGCCCGGCAACTGTACTTGCTATGTGCGCATCTCTAACTAGACCCGGGGTTGCAAATCCCGAATTTAGTAGAGCTACTAGGTTATCTAAACCTAGGGACCGACTATGGGAGCCCAGCCCAATGGGTATCTAATCCAGTACAGTGCCAACTGAAAAGTAAAATACTGAGTATAGCTAAACTGTTCTAAATAGTTGTTTCTAGGTTATCTGGACCTAGAGCTAGGTTGTCTGAACCTAGAGGCGACTGGGGGAGCCCACCCATTGGACCGTAGTCCCATATAAGCTAGGATAACTGATTTACTAATTTAGATACTTCTAATGCATTCAATTGTGCTAATAGAAATTCCTAAGTTGCATTCTTTTCTATGCTGGTTATTTAATCAAACACCTAGTGTGCTTTAACTCCCCTCTCTGTTAGGGAGACTACCTTTAGGCACCCAACAGCATCTAAACCTCCAACTGAAGGGGAAAAGACGTGTCCGGCCCATCTAAAGGTACTCACTAAATCCCTAAACCTGCGAGGAAGGTTAAATACACCCTATATGTCGAAAACATACGCATAAAACTAAACTAATGCACCGAAAATCAAACGGTAGCTATTATGCTGCAGGTGAGGGGTTTCTTACCTCCTGTTCGTAATTTCTTACGATTCTATTCGCTAGAATTCCGGTGGAGATGACCTTCTCGACGATCCGCTCACGTCTTCGCGTTCCTCTTGCGGAGAAGAATCTCTTTCGTGTTTTAGTCGTCGCCGGAAGATGATCCGAGAGTCCTTGAGGCTTGGTGTGCCGAGAGGGGAAGAAGAGGGAAGAGGCGGCGGTGAAGGTTTTTGGGAGAGGGATAGGTCACGGTGAAATTTGATGTTGCCAAACCTAGTTCTCAAAATAAACTAACCCCCAACTTAACCTTCCTATTTATACTAAGTAACTAATTCGGCCCAACTCAATTATAAACATATTTGATTCTCCTTTCTCTCAGCACGACCCTGCTGGGTTCATCGGTTACTACGGCTAACTAAAGGTTTAGCGGACCCGAGAGGTCCCGGGTTCGATTCCCGCTGAAGCCTTTTTATTATTCTAATTATTTTTGCGACTTCCGCTACTCGGAAAATTCCGAAAAAATATCTAAAAATTCCAGAAAAATCATAGAATATTTATAATGCAAGTTTGAGAATTTTCGGGTGTTACAATCCCCCATACCTTATAAAAAGTTCATCCTCAAACTTAGAACAATTCTGGGTACTTCTGTCTCATGCTGGCTTCTGTCTCCCAAGTTGTCTCTTCTACTGTGTGACTGTGCCAAATGACTTTGACTAATGGTACTTCCTTGTTCCGTAATTTCTTAACTGCTCGGTCTATTATCTGAATAGGCCGACTATCATAGCTGAGGTCTTCACGGATTTGTACCGACTGGGGCTCAATCACTTGGGTGGCATCTAGGGTATGCTTCTTCAGCATAGAGACATGAAATACGTTGTGGACAGCTGACATTTCCTGGGGTAGCTCTAGAACATATTCTACCTTGCCCACTCTTCTGCTGATAGGGTATGGTCCCACATATCTGGGACTAAGTTTACCTTTCTTCCCAAAACGCATCACTCCCTTCATGGGAGCTACTCTGAGGAACACTGTATCCCCGACTGAAAACTCTAAGGGTCTGCGCCGTGTATCAGCATAGCTCTTCTGGCGGCTCTGAGCTGTCTCTATCCTCTGACGGATCTGTTGTATGGCTGCTGTGGTATCGGCTACTAGATATGTCTGAAGCTCTAGTTCCTTCTGTTCACCACTCTCATAGCAACAGATTGGAGATCTACACCTCCGCCCTTAGAGAGCCTCGTATGGTGCCATGCCGATAGTGGCCCGATAGCTGTTGTTGTATGCAAATTCTGCTAAGCTCAGATATTTGCAACAACTTCCCTTGAAGTCTAGGGCACACGCTCGGAGCATATTTTCGAGCACCTGGTTTACTCGCTCCGTCTGACCATCTGTCTGAGGATGGAATGTTGTGCTGAACTTTAACTTAGTGCCCAACGCTGACTGTACACACTCCCAGAAGTGTGATGTGAATCTGCTGTCTCTGTCTGAAATGATGGTCCGTCGAACTCCATGTAGTCTGGCAATCTCCTGGAGATACAACTGAGCTAGCTTCTCCATGGAGTAGGATATCTTGATAGCTAAGAAGTGAGCTGATTTAGTCAACCTGTCGACTATGACCCAGATGGCGTCAAAACCATTCGTGGTTCTGGGCAGTCCCACTATGAAATCCATAGAGATATCCTCCCACTTCCATTCTGGAATATGTATAGGCTGCAGAACTCCTCCTGGTTGCTGATGTTCTGCCTTGACCCTCTGACAGGTGAGGCAGATGCTAACATATCTGGCGATGTCTCGCTTCATCCCGGGCCACCAAAAATGTTTCCTCAGGTCTTGATACATTTTAGTGGAACCTGGATGCATCGCATAGGGAGTCTTGTAAGCCTCATCTAAAATCTGTCTCCATAGCTCCTCCTGATCTGGAACACAGAGTCTGTCGCCAAAATACAATACCCCGCTATCGGACACTCTGAATTCTCTACTTTCTGATTCTGCTAGTCCTTGCTTGATTTTCTGAATTCCAGGGTCCTGCTCCTGAGCTGACTGAATATCACCAAGCAAGGTAGACTCTAAGGTCATAGTAGAGAGCTGTCCAACGATGAGTTTGAGATCGAAATCTACGATCTCCTTCTTTAGGGGCGGTGACATGGCTGTAAGAGATAATAAGGTAGACTGGATTTTCTGCTAAGTGCGTCGGCTACCTTATTGGCTTTCCCTGGATGGTAGAGGATGTCTATATCGTAGTCCTTGACCAGCTCGAGCCATCTGCACTGTCGCATCTTCTGAGTGAAGAAGTACTTCAGACTCTGATGATCTGTATACACCCTGCACTGAGCTCCATATAAGTAATGTCTCCAAATTTTGAGAGCGAACACTACTGCTGCAAGCTCAAGGTCATGAGTAGGGTAATTCTTCTCATAATCCTTGAGTTGTCTGGAGGCATAGGCGATCACCTTGCCGTTTTGCATCAGTACTGCTCCTAGTCCAAACTTTGAGGCATCACTATAGATGTCAAAGCTGCTGGTGTTCTCTGGTAGAGCCAAAATGGGAGCACTGGTCAATCTCCTTTTTAGCTCGCTGAAGCTATTCTCACAGTCCTCTGTCCACTGAAATTTCCTGTTCTTTCTGGTAAGAGCTGTCAGTGGGGAGGCTATCCTGGAGAAGTCCTCTACAAACTTTCTGTAATATCCTGCTAATCCCAGAAAGCTTCTGATTTCACTGGCGTTCTTCGGTCTCTTCCAGTTACTTACTGCTTCTATCTTGCTGGGATCTACCATAACACCATCCTTGGAGATGATGTGACCCAGGAAGGACACCTGATCTAGCCAAAATTCACATTTCGTGAATTTGACGTATAGATGGTTCTGCTGAAGGTCTGCAATACTAGTTTCAGGTGCTCTGAGTGTTCTTCCTGAGTTCCTGAGTAGATAAGAATATCATCAATAAACACAATAATAAACTTATCTAAATACTCCCTGAATACTCTGTTCATGAGATCCATGAATGTAGCTGGAGCGTTGGTCACGCCAAAGGGCATGACCACAAACTCGTAGTGTCTGTATCTGGTTCTGAATGCTGTCTTGGGTATATCCCCTTCTTTGACCTTCACCTGATGATAACCTGATCTGAGATCAATCTTAGAGAACACTGCTGCCCCCTTTAACTGGTCGAACAGGTCATCTATTCTGGGGAGGGGATACCTGTTCTTGATCGTGACCTGATTCAGTGCCCTGTAGTCTATGCATAGCCGCATGCTTCCATCCTTCTTCTTCACGAACAACACTGGATGGTGAGTGACTAGGGCGTATGAAGCCCTTGTCAAGCTGCTCCTGTAGTCCTTCAGTTCTGCTGGAGCCATACGATAAGGCGCTTTGGAGATAGGATTTGTCTGGGAATGAGCTCTATCTCAAAGTCTCCCTATCTGGTGCTAAGCCAGGTAACTCTTCAGGGAAAACTTCGGTAGTCACATACAACTCGGACCCCTGCTGGTCCTGGCTGGTATTGACTACATATGCTAGGTACCCGTACATCCCGAATCCATCAACTTCTGCCATAGCTGAGAGAAATTTTCTAGCTTTTCTCTTTGGTTCTCCGATGTACTCGAGCTGTCTGCCTCGGGTTGGAATACGACTTTCATTTCGACACTCTATGGAAGCAGTATTTGATCAGAAGTCCATTCCAAGGATGACGTCGTAGTCGGTCATTTCAGGATCGGATCACAAAAGAGTTCCTGTCTACTATAATGGCCCGAGCGGTAGCGTGGATGCCATGATCTCTCCCGAAGGTAGTGTCGTCGCTGAGTACCTCCGGAGGTACCTCTAATTTTTCGGAGAACGTCCGCTATATATGAATGGGTTGCCCGAGTATCAAATAGCGCTATACTAAAAAATGCTAATCGAACCTGTGACAACTGTCGAGGCATTGGCTACGTCCCCTCTGGTGAGTGAGTAGATCCTCGCATTCGCCATAGCTGGAGGGGCTTCTAATCGCCTGGCTGATAAGTGGACATTCTAGAGCGGCTGCATATGATATAACCGAGCTGGCTGACCTGCATACTGAGGGCACTGCTTGGCCATGTGCCCTTCTTGTCCACATTCAAAACATCCTCGTGTGCCCTTGCGACAAACCACTGGGTGAAATTTCCACAAGTAGCACACTTGGGATAGCTGGAATGTTTTCCGCTGGTCCTCCTTTTGGGTAGCTCCTTGGCTTGCGCTTGTCTGGAGTTTCTAGTTGGAGCTGTGACCTTGCTGTTTCGAGTGTGAGAGTTTCCTTGGCCTTTGGACTCGGAGAGACTTGCTTCTGCTGTTTAATGCTCAGTGGTCAGAGCACTGCTCACTAGCTCCTCGGTGGTTTGTGGCCTATGAATGCCACCAGCCACTTAGCTATCTCTAGCCTCAACATCTTGAGCATCAACCGGATTCGTTCCTTCACTGTTGGGCATAGACGAGCCAACTGTTGAATTTCTTCACGGCTTCCTCAATGAAAGGTTTCCGACGAAACTCGGTGAACTTGTCGTAGTGGCGGTTTGTAACCCGTATGTGAAAGAACTCCTCGAAGAACTCCTTCTCAAGTCAGCCCACGACATACGAGCATCCCCAGATAGGCAGAATGAGGCACACTTCACCTTCTCGTGTTCGGGAGAAGCTCCATCGTGCTCTCCAGTGTTTTGAACCAGGCTTGTGCATCCCATGGTTCACTAGTGCCTATGAAGTTCTCTGGCTTGACCCGCTGCACTAGATCAGATAGGCTTCCTTTCTTGGCTCAGTTGTTGGCTGGTGGAACCTCTAAGACTAGGAGTTGTCAAATTCGGGGGTGTGGGGTACCTGTGATTAACCTTTAAAGGCGGATATTTCTGTTCTGCAGAATGAGTCACTAATCTTGTAAAGTGGAGGAGGCACCTCTTCTTTGGGCTCAGTAGCTAGTGCCCTTCTAGCTGGGCGTCCTCGTGCCATTTCTAAAGACATAGAGAACATAACATAACTAATGCAATCACAATTATATAACTACTGGTATCATGTTTAAAACTATCACATACTAGCAAGCAGTAGGCATATAAACATGAACGGTAATAACAAAACCAGGAGCATAAATAAAGTAGAGGTATTCTTACTTGGAAGCTACAGGTTCAATGCTGATGTGTGTGTAGGAAGTATGGAACACTGCTCTGATACCACTCTGTAACGACCCGCCTTCTACTGACTGAGCTGTAAGGCCGGTCGCTACAATTATGCTAAACAATACTGTGCGAAAAGCTGGGCTAATTAAAATTTTACTCTACTAATGACGGATACAACTGATAAGAAAGGTCTAAAGACCTTCTTTGCTGGTGTACATATGCTAAGGAGGGGAAACTGAACATCCCAACTGAGCTAGGGACTAGAAACTAACTTCCCAACTACCTACTGGCCTGCTGATCGATCTACCGATCGATCAGAAGTTGGTTCACAAGCTGGATCGGTCGGAAGACCGATCCAGTGTAGATGGATCACCGATCGGTATGTTCTGGATCGGTCGGACCGATCCGGCACCAAACACTGCAATCGCTATCTGGATCGGTCGGTGGCCGATCCATCTGATAGCATATATCTGGATCGGTCGGTGGCCGATCGATTAAATTAGGCTCGATCGGTGCGAGACCGATCGAGTTATTCGGAACTCGATTTCAGCACTTTGGCGTGCCAAAATCTCACACAACAATTCTAAAATCAATGGAAATACATTCTAACAACTATTAACCAGCATTCTAATATAATTACTAACAAACTAAATAAATCTCCCATGATTTTAAACACTCTAAGGTTCAAAATTGCATAAAAGAAGAAATACTAAGACTCCTACTATTTAAGCTTGCTAAAACCCCTGAGGATCTTTATTCCAGTTCCTTCCACACACATCTTGATCTGCATTGACCTCCAGCCTCCGCTACCGGTCCACTTTTCCTTTACCTTTATCTGCAGTATAAGAAAAGTAGTATCTATAAGCTAAAAAGCTTAGTAAGTAACCATCTACCTCACAAAAACATGCAACGATGCAAATATGATTTTAAATCATGCTGTCTAAGACATATGCTGGATATACTGAATAAACTAAGCATGGCATGGCATATAAGCATACAATCATGGCATATCTAAAGCTGAACATATAAACATGTATAACAACTGCACATAAAGTTATCATGCATATTCACACGAAAAAACTAAGCTGGAGCATTATACTGACTGAAACTGAACTAAGCTAAAACTGATCTTAAATTATAATCACTGGATTAGATTAAGAGTTTGAAAGCTAATATCATAATAAGTGAAAATAGTAATCATGTTGCTGTTTGGGCCCGGCAACTCTAACTAGACCCGGGGTTGCAAATCCCGAATTTAGTAGAGCTACTAGGTTATCTAAACCTAGGGACCGACTATGGGAGCCCAGCCCAATGGGTATCTAATCCAATACAGTGTCAACTGAAAAGTAAAATACCGAGTATAGGTTATCTTGACCTAGAGCTAGGTTGTCTGAACCTAGAGGCGACTGGGGGAGCCCACCCATTGGACCGTAATCCCATATAAGCTAGGATAACTGATTTACTAATTTAGATGCTTCTAATGCATTCAATTGTGCTAATAGAAATGCCTAAGTTGCATTCTTTTCTAAGCTGGTTATTTAATCAAACACCTAGTGTGCTTTAACTCCCCTCTCTGTTAGGGAGACTACCTTTAGGCACCCAACAGCATCTAAACCTCCAACTGAAGGGGAAAAGACGTGTCCGACCCATCTAAAGGTACTCACTAAATCCCTAAACCTACGAGGAACGTTAAATACACCCTATATGTCGAAAACATACGCATATAACTAAACTAATGCACCGAAAATCAAACGGTAGCTATTATACTGCAGGTGAGGGGTTTCTTACCTCCTGTTCGTAATTTCTTACGATTCTATTCGCTAGAATTCCGGTGGAGATGACCTTCTTGATGATCCGCTCACGTCTTCCCGTTCCTCTTGCAGAGAAGAACCTCTTTCGTGTTGGAGTCGTCGCCAGAAGATGATCTGAGAGTCCTTGAGGCTTGGTGTGCCGAGAGGAGAAGAAGAGGGAAGAGGCGGCGGTGAAGGTTTTTGGGAGAGGGATAGGTCACGGTGAAATTTGATGTTGCCGAACCAAGTTCTCAAAATAAACCAACCCCCACCTTAACCTTCCTATTTATACTAAGTAACTAATTTGGCCCAATTCAATTATAAACATATTTGATTCTCCTTTCTCTCAGCACTGCCCTGCTGGGTTCACCGGTTACTACGGCTAACTAAAGGTTTAGCAGACCTGAGAGGTCCCGGGTTCGATTCCCGCTGAAGCCTTTTTATTCTTCTAATTATTTTTGCTACTTCCGCTACTCGGAAAATTCCGGAAAAATATCTAAATATTCCAGAAAAATCATAGAATATTTATAATGCAAGTTTGAGAATTTTCGGGTTTTACAATCCCCCATACCTTATAAAAAGTTCGTCCTCGAACTTAGAACAATTCTGGGTACTTCTGTCTCCCAAGTTGCCTCTTCTACTGTGTGATGTGCCAAATGACTTTGACTAATGGTACTTCCATTTCCGCAATTTCTTAACTGCTCGGTCTATTATCTAAATAGGTCGACTGTATCGACTGGGGCTCAATCACCTGGGTGGCATCTGGGGTATGCTTCTTCAGCATAGAGACATGAAATACGTTGTGAACAGTTGACATTTCTGGTAGCTCTAGCTCATATGCTACCTTGCCCACTCTTCGACTGATAGGGTATGACATATCCGGGATTAAGTTTGCCTTTCTTCCCAAAACGCATCACTCCTTTCATGGGAGCTACTGAAACCCCAATTGAAAACTCTAAGGGTCTGCGTCGTGTATCAGTATCTCTGAGCTGTCTCTATCCTCTGGCGGATCTGCTGTATGGTATCGGCTACTAGATATGTCTCAAGCTCTAGTTCCTTCATTCACCCACCAACAGATTGGAGATCTACACCTCCGCCCATAGAGAGCCTCGTATGGTGCCTTGCCGATAGTGGCTCGATAGCGTTGTTGTATGCAAATTCCGCTAAGCTCGGATATTTGCACCAACTTCCTGAAGTCTAGGGCACACGCTCGAGCATATCTTGAGCACCGGTTTACTCGCTCCGTCGACCATCCGTCGAGGATGGAATGTCTTGAACTTTAACTTAGTGTACACTCCCGTAAGTGTGATGTGAATCTTGTCTCATAAATGATGGTCCGTGGAACTCCATGTAGTCCGACAATCTCCTGGAGATACAACCGAGCTAGCTTCTCCATGGAATAGGATATCTTGATAGCTAAGAAGTGAGCTGATTTAGTCAACTGTCGACTATGACCCGATGGCGTCAAAACCATTCGTGGTTCCGGGTTCCACTATGAAATCCATAGAGATATCCTCCCACTTCCATTCCGGAATCTGAATGGGCTGCTCTCTGCTGTTCTGCCTTGACCCTCTGACAGGTGAGGCGGATGCTAACATATCTGGCGATGTCTCGCTTCATCCCGGGCCACCAAAATGTTTCCTCAGGTCTTGATACATTTTAGTGGAACTCGGATGCATCGCATAGAGTCTTGTGAGCCTCATCTAAAACTGTCTCGTAGCTCCTCGATCCGGAACAGTCATCACCAAAATACAATACCCGCTATCGGACACTCAATTCTCTACTGATTCGCTAGTCCTTGCTTGATTTTCTAAATTCAGCTGACCGAATATCACCAAGCAAGGTAGACTCTAAGGTCATAGTAGAGTTGTCCAACGATGAGTTCGAGACCGAAATCTACGATCTCCTTCGTAGGGCGGTGACATGGTGGTAAGATAAAGTAGCTATGGATTTTCTGCTAAGTGCGTCGGCTACCTTATTGGCTTTCCTGGATGGTAGAGGATGTCTATATCGTAGTCCTTAACCAGCTCGAGCCATCTGCACTGTCGCATATTCAGATCCTTCTGAAGAAGTACTTCAGACTCGATGATCTGTATAAACCTGCACTGAGCTCCATATAAGTAATGTCTCCAAATTTTGAGAGCGAACACTATCGCTGCAAGCTCAAGGTCATGAGTAGGGTAATTCTTCTCATAATCCTTGAGTTGTCCGGAGGCATAGGCGATCACCTTGCCGTTTTGCATCAATCTGCTCCTAGTCCCAACTTTGAGGCATCACTATAGATGTCAAAGCTGTCGGTGTTGTCTGGTAGAGCCAAAATGGAAGCACTGGTCAATCTCCTTTTAGCTCGTGAAGCTGTTCTCACAGTCCTCTGTCCACTGAAATTTCCTGTTCTTTCAGGTAAGAGCTGTAAGTGGGGAGGCTATCCTGGAGAAGTCCTCTACAAACTTTCTGTAATATCCTGCTAATCCCAGAAAGCTTCTGATTTCACCGGCGTTCTTAGGTCTCTTCCAGTTACTCACGCTTCTATCTTGCTGGGATCTACCATAACACCATCCTTGGAGATGATGTGACCCAGAACACATGATATAGCCAAAATTCACATTTCGTGAATTTGGCGTACAGCGGGTCTGCAATACTAGTTTCAGGTGCTCTGAGTGTTCTTCCTGAGTTCCTGAGTAGATAAGAATGTCATCGATAAACACAATAACAAACTTATCTAAATACTCCCTGAATACTCTGTTCATGAGATCCATGAATGTAGCTGGAGTGTTGGTCACGCCAAAGGGCATGACCACAAACTCGTAGTGTCTGTATCTGGTTCTGAATGCTGTCTTGGGTATATCCCCTTCTTTGACCTTCACCTGATGATAACCTGATCTTAGATCAATCTTAGAGAACAAGTTCTAAAAATAAACCAACCCCCAACTTAACCTTCCTATTTATACTAAGTAACTAATTCGGCCCAACTCAATTATAAACATATTTGATTCTCCTTTCTCTCAGCACGGCCCTGCTGGGTTCACCGGTTACTACGGCTAACTAAAGGTCCCGGGTTCGATTCCCGCTGAAGCCTTTTTATTCTTCTAATTATTTTTGCTACTTCCGCAACTCGGAAAATTTCGGAAAAATATCTAAAAATTCCAGAAAAATCATAGAATATTTATAATGCAAGTTTGAGAATTTTCGAGCGTTACACATGAACCATAAAGTACAATCTCAAATGTTTATAGTCCACTAAAACATGGAAATCTTAGTAACAAAGAAAGAAAACTAAAATTAAAGAACTCTTTTCTAGCCCCAAGACTTCCATAGTCCTGGCATCACACACCATCCGCACCACCTTATCGCCTTCCTTGCTAAATCTTTTCCTTTCTTTTATCTGCAGTAAGAGGAAGTGCAGTCTATAAGCAAAATTTGCTTAGTAAGCGCTATCTAACTCACAAAAACACGAATATGCATGTATATAGAAAGAACTAGAAACTATATGCTCTAAAAGAAAGTAAAGCATAAACATAACTGCTCATGTCAAACTAATAGAAAAGAAAAGCTAAGGAATCTACTCATGTAATTCTAATAGCTAATCATGCTACACAAGAATGAAACTTCATGCTGGAAGATAAAGCTAATCATGCTAAATATCGAATCAGGAAACAACAAAACTAATACTGCATGCTACGAATTAAAAGAACTAAACTTACTGATTCTAAGCATATATGAAACTTGTTTCATTTGTTTCAAAACTTATACTTTATTACTTTAAAATAATAATAAACTTCTCTTGAGCCCGGCATTGTACCAATTTACGCGCATCCTTAATATGAGTCGAGGTAGCTAATCCCGAAACTACTAAGGTACTTCTAGGTGATCTTGTGCCTAGGGGCGATCTAGGAGCACACCCAATGGACCTTGTGTCCGGTTCATGCTATTAAAAAGTAAAATACTTATTTTCTTTTTAACTATAACTTCCTTATACTTGTTATTCTTTAATTCTCTTATAACAAAATGCCTTGGCATTTATTCAAACACTTAGTGTGCTTTTAATCCTAAACTTCTAGAATTTTGGATCAATTTAAGACCTTGGTCTTTTCTCACTTATAACTACTCATTATAGCAAGGATAGTCTAAACTACATGCTATGTATATATATGTATATGCTATATTCTGTTCATGCACATCTTAAACCAAGAGAAAACAAAATCAGCATACTACACTTATAAAAATATGCACTTAAACTCAATAAAATGCTTAATAAAATTCTGTACTGCAATGCTCAACAGAAATCTGCATTTCAAGCTTAAATAAAAATCTGCATACATAACTAACAAAAATCTGCACTACTTTATGCTAATCAAAATTCTGCATTTGCTAATAGAAAAAGGCAAAACTAATTCTGCACTATAACTTTTAAAGCAAACCTATGTAATCTTATTCAAAGCTTACCCCTTCACAAAGATCTCCAAAACAACTAAAAGAAGAAGACCAATCTGATCCGGAAGCAAGGAAAAACAAGCTAAATCCCAGCTACTGGAATAAGATCTTGTTTTTTTATTGGTTCTAAGCTTATACTTTATTTTCTTCCTTTGTAATTCACGACAGCAAGTTTAAAGAAACAATCCTCAACTTCTCACAAAGGTGTGACCCAATTCAATCCATAAAGTATCGTATCAATCTTAACTTACTTAGGCCTCTTCAATTGTCAAATATCCAACCACCCTTGACTTGATTTATAAGTATTTAATTAATCTTAATCTACTTGACAAACGATATCAACTTAACTTAAGCATGTTGTTGGAATATTAAAGCTACTTAGTTGGCCTCGACTGCTTGGTATAATTGCACCAAAAATCTCCATAACATCATTTGGTCAACCTTAACCACTTATGGCATGATTGCATTCAATTAAGTCAACTTGGGTAAAAATAGTTAGAGCTTAAGGTAAATCATGTTTAGGAATATGATGGACTTAAAGCTATGCATACCAGAAGCAATGAATTCAAATTAAAATAAAACATATGTCATGCTTAAAGAATTCAAAAATCTACACTTACTAGGTCTACACTTCTAAGATGTTTCCAACAAGGCAAAGCATGTGGAAAGGATGCTGCTACTATCAGAAATTTCCACATAAAGATAGCAACATACTAGGACATACACTTAACAAACCTACACCTTCTAAATTACTTCTAGTAAAATAGAGCATAAGGAAGAGGTAATCATTGCTGCTATCAAAAGTTAACCCATGATATACTAAAGCATACACTCCATAGGTCTACAGATTCTGATTCGTTTCCAGCAAAGCAAGGCATAAGGTAAGAATGCTATCACTATAAAAGAAAGTGATTCATAAAGATGATGGAATGCTTGAACCTGCTGGAATTTAAAACTTGGGTAAAGCTTGCACTTTCGTAGATTAGAAGAGGTCTTTAAGCATATACTACGTGATCTAAACTGGATTACCACCATGAGCTCAAACCGAAAACTAGGGTTTGAAATCTAACTCCACCTCAATCCATGTGAAAACTCACTCCAATGAATCCAAAACTACACAAGATTAACTCGCGGTATAATAACAAAATAATTCCAACAATTAGATACTACTTCACTTTATAAGTCTACAACTATCAAATGATATAGAATATCAAGCATACTGTCCGGACTTTTCTCCATCTACATTCATATATGGCATAGGGTACTTAGTGAATATGAAATCTGTTCGTGCATAATAGAGTGTAGGCTATATTTCTAATTGTTCCATATTTCCATATCTCCTAAGCAGAATAGGCTTCACAGATCTATCTAACTGGTTACCAATCAAAAACCCAAAACCAGTACAATCTAAGCATCATGCTCGGAAACCAAAGAGGAATTTCTACTGTAATAATTTGCTACTGGAAACCTAAAATCCTAATTGTTCTTCATGCTCATTGCTTAGAACAACAAATTCCGAACTGCACAGCAACTCACGACAGCAATATAAATTCCTTGCTCCCTACTTCATGCTTCAGAAAATAAACCATATGCCTAACTAAACATCCTGATCAAATCCGAAGCAAGCAACTCACGGCAAAAACCCTAAACTGACAATCATCACAAAAAAATTCAAAAACAAAGGGAATAGAAATCTGGAACTATCCTACTGCAGGTGAGCAGTGACTTACATTGATTTCTTGGAGTTACAACCGAGGAAGGTAGCTAGGGCTTTGGGGGAGATGAAGACTTCGGCTTCTCTTCCGTGCTCACGCGTTCTCTTCGACGAGAGGAGCTCGGATCCGCAAGGTTCGCCGGAAGAAGGCCTTAACCAGCCGCCGGAGATGAAGCTAGGGCTTCGTATTCCTTCGCTCGGGCAGAAACGGCGCCGTCGCACGCGAGAAGCAAAGGAGAAAAGGTTTAATCGAGAGATTAGGTCACGGGGAAGAACTTAAGTCCTCTCTTAATAACTTGGTATTTAATTATCTAACTACTGCTTAAGTATTATTCACTCTTTCCTTAATTAACACTGGCCGCCAGCACAGCTAGTCAGGCGGGTTTTGCTCGGGTCAAAGGCCTCGGCTTCGATCCCTCAACCACGCACTTTTTATTCCAAAGTTTATTTTCGGTTTCTAAAATATCGCTTAACTACTATTGGTTTCGGTTTCCTTCAAGAAACAATTGCTTGCTCACTTGGTCAGCCTGGGAAGATAAAGGCTTGGCTGAGTTGGAGATCGTTAGTTCGAATCTTGCCTCAGCCTCTTATTTTAGTATTTCCGTTTCCTTTAAAATACCATTTCCTTTTATGGCTTAAGGTTAATTCTGACTTAAGATCAATTGAGTTCCCATTTGTTCACAAAACGGTCGCTGACCAGTTGCTTAGCCGGATTCAATTAAGGTTCGGATCAGGTCCGAGGTCCACGGTTCGAATCTCGGCTTTGATATTTTTTTGTCAAAACTTCCTTCGTTTAGTAAAAATATCAAACGACCTCAAAAAATTACATAAAAATACTCTAAAAATTTCTAAAAATCCCTAGAATATTTCTATAGCATTTTTAAATATTTTTAAATTACTTTTAGAACTCTAATTGTGGAAATTTGGGTTGTTATATCCAGACCGACCAGGATGACTATAGATCGCAGTCGGGGTTCGTGTTTTACATTAATGGTGGTGCTGTGAGCTGGAAAAGTTCGAAGCAGGATACAGTAGCTGATTCTACGACAGAAGCCGAGTATATTGCTGCATCAGAGGTAGCAAAGGAGGCAGTTTGGATTCGCAAATTCATCACTGAACTTGGGGTGGTTCCTAGCATTACTGACCCTATTGAGCTCTATTGTGACAACAACGGAGCTATAGCACAGGCGAAGGAACCTCGCTCACACCAGCGGACCAAACACATACTACGGCACTTCCATCTCATTCGAGAGATCATCGAGAGAGGAGATGTAAAGATTTGCAGAGTATCTACAGAGGCTAACATCGTAGATCCCTTGACCAAGGCTTTGGCACAGAGGAAGCATGATGGTTACACTAGGTCATTGGGGCTTAGAGCCTACACTGATTGACACTAGTGCTAGTGGGAGATTGTTAGCTATAACCCTAGAGCTAATCATTTGATGATTATATTTTGGACTTGTTGTATCATATTCTATATAAATAAAGGCATTTGGTTTTTGGTTATTATACTTACTTGTATTCGTGCCAAATAAACTAAGTATAATAACATCTTTGAGTAGAAGGTTCTTACCTATATCAATCGATTGGTTGAATCGATAGTGAGATGATATAGGGAACACTACTCTTAATCATTCCTAGTCGAGTATTAAGATTCAGGGACAATGTTAATGCAATAAGACTAGCATGTAGGTCAGCTCGATGACTTGATCTCACAAGTCATGGATATAGAGATATCAAGTTGACACATGGGTATACATTAGAGAATGTATACTGAATGACCCGCCATGAGAAAGTATCATGGATCGTTATATGAGTGTCATATACTTTCTCATGTGGCTATTAGTATGACTACTAGTCCTTAGACCTGAAGTCACCATGGTTCCCTACATAAGGAGTTATGTACTTTGGTTTCGTCAAACGTCACCCGTAACTGGGTGAACTATAAAAGCGATTACTGGGTATGTAACAAATTATGCGGAGGGATGTGAGTGATGTAGATGGGATCTATCCCTTCTATATGACGGGAGAGACATCGGTATTCTTGATTGAGTGAGACCACGAAGTGCATGGCCATGCCCAAATGAGTCAATATGAGATATTGAGCTCATTTGTTTTAGTGAGTCTACTTGGAGTTCAAGATTTAGATTGATCAGAGGATGACATGGTCTATACCTCACATTGATCAATCTAGATGTCTAGGATAGAAGGACACTTGTCATATATTGTGTGGAGTCACAATTAGTAGTCACAAGGTGATGTTGGATCTCAACATTCTTGTAACTTGGGTAGCAATGATGTATTGCTAGATGCCGCTCATTGCTTATGTTTCTAAAGGAGTTTAGAAACATTGCCAACGTTACAAGAACTTATTGGGTCACACACAAAGAACAAGTGGATGGAGATTAGGTTCATATGATGAACAATTGAATTAGGTTCATATGATGCATCAAAGATTGGATTAATTGAATTAGACTTATTGAGTTAGGCTCAATTAGATTCAATTATTGAATGAGTCTAATTTAAAGTTGATTCATTGGGTCAATTTATATTAATGAATTGAGATTCATTAAATTAAAATTGACTTGAATCAAAGGTTGGATTTAACTCAACAAGGAAGAGAATTGGTCAATTTTGACTTGACCAAATGGAAGTTGAAACATCAAGTTTGACTTGATGTATTGCCACATCATTAAGGTTGACTCATCCTGCATGGCATGACTAGCCTTGCCACATCATCTCCACATCATCAAGAGAGATCAAGAGGTTACAAGCCTCCTTTCTATTTAATGTGGCCGGCCACATTAAATGGGGGGGTTACCCATGTGTGGCCGGCCACATAAAGAAAAGGAGTTTCATTTTTGTGGCATTGATTTGGTGGTGTTGAATGCTTCTTCCTCCTTAGCTCTCTTCCTCCTCCTTTGCTATTGTTGCCGAGAGTTTCAAGCAAGGGAGAAAAATGTGAATGAGTTTAATCCAAGAAGAAAGGTT
The DNA here is from genome assembly GCF_018446385.1 of Zingiber officinale. Classification (NCBI taxonomy): domain Eukaryota; kingdom Viridiplantae; phylum Streptophyta; class Magnoliopsida; order Zingiberales; family Zingiberaceae; genus Zingiber; species Zingiber officinale. The sequence continues at coordinate 30,952,098 of NC_055986.1, read as the reverse complement.
AGTGAAAGTCACATAGATATTTTAGAGGAGTGTATTCTCTTCTTTTTCCTTTCTTCTTCTTCCAATCTCATCCGTGAGCACCAAGAAGTGCTAGCACACTTGTGGTGTTCTCTTCTCCATCCTTGAGTGTTAGAGAACACTTCTTGTTCGTGTGGATACTACTAGAGGAGTGTCTACGTTGACACTCTCGAGATCCGGTACCTTTGGACGAGCGGGATTACGAAAAGGGCACGCAACAAGGGTAACCTTCTAAACATGTAGATCTAGTTAGTAAACTCGTACATGTAAATTTTGTTTTATACTATTTGCACGGATCCGTTGGCTAGGGACTTTCGGGATTTTCGTGACGCAAAAAAGCGGTTTTCGCGGCCCGAAAAACCCAACACATGGGTCATTTGAGGCACCTTCAACATCCAATAAAAGTATGTCTCGTTGCAGAAGCTAAGGCATCACATTCTAAGCATCCCTTCTCCTGTGTGTAGCTCAAGAATCATTCCCAAAGTCTGTAGGAACATCCCGATGACCCGGAGCTTCAACCTCAGTATTTTTGTTGTCGGTATAAGATTACTTTCTGTATAATTTGTAATTACATTATTGTAACCTTTTGCGAAAAATAGTGAATTGCCCAAAGTAAACGCTCAATGAGCGTGGGCCTTGGAGTAGGAGTCACCCAAGGCTCTGAACCAAGTAAATTACTTGGGTCTTGGTGTGAGTGTTTCTTTTCCCGCTGCATCTAATTCTCGATTGTTCTACGAATCCGAAACGTGTGAAAGCCACAAGCGTAAAAATAAAACCTTATGCCTTTCATTTTTTCCCTCCAAAATTATTTTTGAAAAATTCATTTTCATCTCTTCACCACTTATTAGTATTGATAAAATATCACATTTAGTAAAATTTGAAATAATATTTTTTTACTTTTTTAATTATATTTTATTATTTTATTATTTTTTCTTAAAATTCGCACTTCTAATCCAGGATTATGTCATGAGACATTCTTTTCCATTGTTTTTCTTTGTGTGAGAGATTCAACTTTCATGGCTCTCCAAAAGGCTTCAGTATAGCCCGACCCCCACTTTTCACCGGAGACAATTTTGGCTATTGGAAGAGCCAGATGGAATACCACCTCAAGACGTAAGTCAATATGTTGATCATTATCCAGACTAGTCTCGAGCTGGTTGTGGCCGGTTCGGTCGCCATTGTGGTCGCCCAAGTGACCGCCAAGGGGCCGTTAGATGGTCCGCTAATTGGGCTGCCCAAGGGGCCGAGGGGCCAGGTCGTTACAATAAAAAGGCGCACCCAACTGGCGGCCCATTTGGAAGCCCCTTGGCGGTCCCTTGGGTGGACCAACTGGCGACCCCTTATGTCGTCGATCGACGACCCTCGACCGTGTCGTTATTCACTAGGTCTTCCAACCCCTGGCCAGTGGATTTTTACCTTCCCTAGGATTCGAACTCTAGACCTCTAAGCTAAGTACTAGAGTTTATGAATCCTGGTGTCCAAGTGAGCGGCGATAGTACTTAGCCTGGAGGTCTAGAGTTCAAATCCTGGGGAAGGCAAAAATCAACTGGCCAGGGGTGGGAAGACCTAGTGAGTAATGGCACGGCCGAGGGTCGTCGGTCGACTACATAAGGGGTCACCAGTTGGGCCCCAGTTGGGCCACCCAAGGGACCACCAAATGGGCCGCCAGTTGGGGCGTCCAAGGGGCCAAGGGGCTAGGTCATTACATCCGAGCTATTAAGGCTCATACGAAAGATTTGCAGAAATAAAAAGGTGACTCAAACGAACACGAAGGACAAGTCTGGAGTCACCTACTATGGCTGTAACCAGAAGGGGCTCTACAGGCTGGATTGTCCAAACAAAAAGCAACGAAGAAAGAAGGCATTGAAAGCAACTTGGTCCGAGTCATCAGATGAATCCGAGACTGACCAAGAAGAACCGACAAGCTTCCTCGCGTTACCAGTGCAAGCCATGTAAAATACCGAAAACAGGCAAAATTTATAAGGGAATTTTCTGGAATTTTTGGAAATTTTTCGAGAATTTTTTGGAGCTCGTACGGACGAGTTAACGGGGATAAAAATAGGGCCCGGAAGAGCATGTTTAGGCTACCCCACTTTAAAGAGGAAAAGTTTTATTTTTATTTTTCTTTTCTTATTTATTTCCTCTCGTCACTGTGCTTCCTCCCCGCGTGCCGAGCCGCTCGCGCCTTCTCCTCGCGTGCCCTAACCGGTGTCGCGGCAGTTCCTTTCCCCCCCCCTCGCGATAAAAACCCCTCGGCCACTTCTTCTTCTCACTTCTTCTTGCCTCTGCCCGACACTGCCGAACCTCTATTCCTTCTGGTGTTCTTCCCCCGATCCACCGACGCCGGTAGACGATAGTAACGCTGAGCGCCAAAGCCTTCTTCCTCCACGAGCCGATCCTTTGCTGTCCCTGCCCAAACGCTGGCGACACGCGAGCCCCGCCGGCCAAGTCTTTTCCTCTCTTCTGGCAGAGCAACGCCGATTTTCCCTGTGCCCTAGTTGGGGTGTATAGCCACCGCTGCTCCTCTGCACAGAGACGCCGTTGTTTTCCTTAGTGCCGGCCAGCCGAACCTTAGATCGTTGTAGACCTCTCCTGTGCCCGAGCATCGTGCTGACGCTGACGCACAACACCTCTCCCCCGTTCCTAGCAGTGATCCTTGAGGTAGGCGATCTAACTAGTTGTGGAATTAGGGATTTCAGTTGATTGATTTCCTTGTTGTGATTTTCTTCCTGTTCTTGACTAGGAGGAAGATCTCGGATCAGTTCTTATAGTATTTCCAGATCAGAGCTTGGATCTTCTCCTCTGTTCTTGATCATTCCTTTCTTGCGGTGGATTTAGGTCACGGTTGAGGTAAGTTTGGGATGTCGATTTTGCATCTTCTGTTCTTGATCCGAACAGTGTAAATTGTTCCCAGCTAAGAGTTGTTTTGTTCTTGATCCTGTTCTGGACAGAATCTGTGCGGTGGATTTTAGCAGCAAAGCTTTAAAACTTCAGCAGCAACGATCCTTGCTATTGAGCCACAACAATTGTGGTTGAGGTATAGTGTAGGAATTGATCTTCATTGTAGTGGTTTCCTAGTCGAGTTAGCAATAATTGTTAACTTGGATTCATGTGTAGGTTTTAATGAAATCGAATAGTAGAATGGTTAGGGTTAATGGAGCTAATCCTAATTGATTTTTGAGTTCAATTCAATTAGGGTTCCTGAAGAAAAATAGTTTGGTTTAGCTATTTTAGTTATAATTAAACTTAGCTAAACTGTACGATTTATTATAGGATATTGATTCGAGACGGTGTCTTGACGGGGGATTTGTTTTGGATAGGATCCTTTTCTATTGGAGGCGGGTACTTTGACTTATGTCTTTTGATATGCATAATAATATTTTTTTAACATATAGCAATGATTGTGTTTTTCATTTGTTTCGGTTGGTCACTACATGATCTATTACATGTTTACTTGTTTACTTATTACGCACTGCATGTTATTATTTACCCGATCATACAGGCTTTAGAGGTAGTGACACAACCATATTATATATTATGTTCAGGACCTATGGTTTATTTGATACCTTATCTGATATGTGTACCTTCCATCTGATACATTGTCATGTGGTACACACTTTGTATTTATTTATATGCTTAATGTTATACTGTTCATGATATTGCCATGTTTAGTGTCATGCATCATCTTGCATGATTGCATGCTGTGCGATTGCCTGCTCCATTATTGTTGAGCACATCGCCAGTAACATGTATCCGTACACACCACCACTCATGGGTTAGTGGTAGATCAGACAGGTGTGTGACAGTTCTTTTGTTTGGCTTTGTTGGTCTGGTGACTCAGCGTGGTAGCCGGCAAACAGTTATGCTTTGTTTGGCTCCGCTGGTTTAGTGTAGCAGCATGGTAGCCGGCAGGCGGTTGGACTATGTTTGGCTCCGTTGGTCCGCTCATGGGTTGTGTGACGCAGCGTGGTAGCCGGCAGAGATTTCCTCCCCGTCATCGTGTACCGAGAGATGAGAGCATTGCGCTCCCCCATTTATGATTTGGGGTAGGAGTATGTGTGTACTCCGACAGCATCCCGTTCACTCGGTCACTCATCAGGGGTAGTGATGTCAGAGTGCACGGTTGTCACAGCCCTACCCACTCGGACTCACCATTGTGTGTGAGTTGGCTGACTGGCATCAGGGGTGACAATGACATTGGCATCATATGCATGATGCATTTATTGATTGTGTTTCTGTATTTTCTTGTTGCATTTATATGGATGCATTTGATTGACATGCATACAGGATTATGACACTCTCAGTCTGATGACATGTTATCCTTATACCTTGGTCCGGGTTAGTACAGCTTTTCTCCTACATTCCTCAGTTGTATTTACCTTTCTTGTATGAGGAGACTGTACGCATGATTATTGCTAGTTGTTATATTCTTTATTATGCATATCAGTTGTTACCCGCTGAGCGTTGGACTCACCCTCGCCTCTGTTGTTATTTTCAAGTTGATGTTGTCAGGAGGCTGTTCCAGTCACTGGTCCCCACTACACGTAGTGCTAGTCCTCTGCAGACTATGAGTTGTTATTTTAGTTTTATCTATCGGACAATGTCTTAGACTTGTATTGGTTTTACTTATGGATCTTGTATGGATTCTTATCGTAAATGGATTTTGGTATGATTTGGTTTTGTTCTAATACATGCCTGCCTGGACGGCAGAAGAGGTGAGTTCGTCGAATTTGTGTTTTATGAGTGTAGTGGAGTAGGAAAAATCGGATTTGAGCTTTACGAGTGTAGTTGAGTAGGGTTGTTTTCGAGTCAAGGTATTACTGATATGTTTATTTCTTGTTAAACTGCATGGAATGCCTGTGTGGTTGTTTTATTTTTGTTATTATTCCAGCCGCATGTGGCTGAGGTATATGGTGATTGTAGAAAGTTTCGGATTGTCCGCCGTACACGGGAGACGCTGTCGAAATTTCTTCGGACAGGGACTCCTCCGGGGCTTGACAATTTAGTGGTATCAAAGCTTAAGTTTTACCATTTTTGTTTTCATATTTTGGATATATGGGATAACCTGATACCAATTTATATGCTATCAGAGCGCCAAAGTTTGGCGATACTTGTTTGATTTCCGTGTGTTGGATTTTCGAGATTTATCTGATACCAATTTATTGGTATCAGAGGAGGGTGTGATATCTGCTTTTGGTATTTTGGATATTTTGTGCTAGCCCAAGTTTGCGAGTCAAACTGGGTAGTTATTTTGGTTGCACGGGTTTTCCATTACGTATATGTTTTGGACTTCTGTTTTGGATTTATATGGATTTCCGGTGATTTTCTCGTACGAAATTTCGAGGTCAATTTGGGGATTGGACAACGACGGAACATCTCTAGACAGCAATTAGGTATGATGTTATTTTGGTAATTTTTGATACTTGTAGTAATATCTGTGATATAATTTAACAGATATGAGGAGATCTACATATATTGTTGCAAGACGTGGTGCTGGACGGCCACGTACGAGGACTTTGGGATCTCTGGATATGCCAGAGATGCCTACTGAGGCTGAGCCTGTCAGTCAGGGACAAACTCAGCATACTGCGGGCGCGCCGGGCTATCAGACCCCGATGGCTCCCTTAGCGGTACGTACCATTGGCATACCCGACACCTGCTCCAGCGTAGCCTACGGTGTACCCGGCACTACCGCCACCTGGACCCACCGTGTATCTGGCACCAGCAGCACCTGTGCCCCCAGTACATACAGTGTACCCAGCAGCACCTGCATCAGGGATACCGGCTGCTCTACATCAGGTACCATTACCTACTGTACCTCCAGTCGCGGCCACCTATGTTCACCCTACAGTGACACCGACGACATATACTCCAGTTTACCCAACAGTACCGGGAGTACCTCGTCCGGTCTATTCAGCGGTACCACTTGTAGCACCAGCTCCAGTGGTTCCGCCAGTTACTATAACTGTTCCAACACACCTCACTGACATGGTTGTGGCATGAGCCTGGATTCCAGTGTTGGCAGAGTCGATGAAGAGTCGATTAACACTCTTCCGAGGAGACCGAGATCCGAGTGTGGCCTTGTCTTGGATTGAGACTATGGAGCGGACTTTCTTCTATATGACTTACTCCGAGTGGGAGAAAGCAGAGCTGGCTGCTTTTCATTTACGGGACGCGGCCGACATGGTGGATTACGCAGCGTTCCATCATCGGTGAGTAGAACATCACTTGGGCCAGATTTAGAGAGGCTTTTGAAAGCCGTTTCTTTCCACGAGCTTATCAGATGGCTCACCGGTAGGATTTCCTGAGTCTGCGATAGAACAATTGGACAGTGACTGAGTATAATGCAGAGTTTGACAGATTGGCCAGATTTTGACCAGAGCTTGTTGCTGAGGACAGTTCGCGTATGCAGCAGTTCATTCAGGGGCTAGATGGACATTTGCAAGTAAGACTTGCTGATCTTGGTACCACATCCTATCTGGAGACTTTAGACAAAGCCCTATTGATTGAGTCAGCGCAGCAGAGAGCGTTTCCAGACAGGAAAAGGAAACAACCGGGTCAGACATCTGGGCAGATCCAGCAGCCTCAGGCTACACCACAGTAGAGCAGGCGTAGTCGGTCAGATCAGGGTACATTTGGGGTATCACGTAGGCCTCAGAAATCAGGGCAGTCTTCTTCAGGACATTTCCGGTCTCCACAGCAGAACCGGAAACAACCCGCCAGCGACATTCGCTGTTTCAGATGTGGGTCCAGAGATCACATCACCTCAGCCTGCTCTCTAGGACAGTCAGTTTGATTTCATTGCAAACTGCCTGGGCACCAGAGCCGAGATTGTTCGCAGAAGACTCAGCATATGACTTCCGGAGGGTCTGGTCATGGAGGACAGTCCAGTCAGTCCGAAACTTATCAAGGAGGGCGAAGAGCCCAACCTTCGCATGGCCAGCAGCGGAGTGCTCCCTCTGCAGTCGCTGCATTTGGCATGTTCGGATAGGAGTACTCCAGTACTCCCATAGTACCCTAGATCTTAGTTCCGGGATCTCACTATCTCACACAGGGGCAGTATCAGTTGCAGCCCCAATCACATGCTCAGTATTAGACGCAGTCTCAGCCATCGGTACAGTATCAGTCGCCACCCTCTCAGACTTCTCTGGCGCAGTATCCAATACCACATCAGTGGCAGGCTCCTGCCCAGACGCAGCCGTTGTAGGCAGCGTTACCACCTCTTCTTCCACCAGAGAATGGGCGTATTCATGCGATGACTAGAGAGGATGCGCAGCGAGCCGATGGTTCAGTTTTCCGCGGTATGATTTCTATTTATGCCTTATCTACAGATATACTGATAGATAGTGGTAGCTCGCATTCTTTTATATCTAGTGCTTTTCTGCGGGAGATTGGTAGATTACCCACTTGCAGACCCCAGCATTTGACTGTCTCTCTACCATCCGGTGATACTTTGGGCGTCACCCAAGTGGTCAAAGGTTGCCCGTTAGATTTTGGCAACCTAATACTTACGGTGGATCTTTTGGTATTGGAAATGGTCGATTTTGATATTATTCTTGGCATAGACTGTTTATCAACATATCATGCCACAGTTGATTGCCAGACGAGGGTGGTCATATTTCGGCCTCCGAACCAACCCTCGTGGGATTTCACTAGCATCAGAGACGATGGCATATCGATCATTTCGGCGATTCAGGCTTAGAAGCTACTGTCACATGGCTGTAAGGGTTTTCTGTTATCTTTGATTAGTACTGAGGACAGCCGTAGTTCGCAGCTCTCCAACGTTCCTATAGTCCGTGAGTACCTAGATGTATTCCCAGAGGAGCTGCCAGGTTTGCCTCCTATAAGGCAAGTGGAGTTCGCTATTGAGCTGATTCTGGGGAACGCACCGGCATCGAAAGCTCCTTATCGTATGGCACCAAAAGAGTTGAACGAGCTGAAGGTTCAACTCCAGGAGCTTTTTGATAAGGGATTTATTCTCCCTAGTGTTTCTCCATGGGGTTCTCCGGTGTTTTTTGTCAAGAAAAAGGACGGCACCATGAGGTTATGTATTGACTACAGACAGCTGAATGCAGTGACCGTCAGAAATAAATATCCATTACCACGGATCGAGGATTTGTTTGATCAGCTCAGAGGTACATCAGTGTATTCTAAGATTGATCTGCGATCCGGATATCATCAGCTGAGAGTCAGAGACTTAGATATTCAGAAGATAGCTTTCCGTACCAGATACGGTCATTATGCATTTTTGGTGATGCCATTTGGGCTTACCAATGCTCCAGCGGTGTTTATGGACTTGATAAATCACATCTTTCTGGAGTATATGGATCAGTTTGTTATCGTTTTCATTAATGACATATTGGTCTACTCGCATTCCGAGGAGGAGAATGCACAGCATCTTCGTATAGTCTTGGAGACTCTTCGGCAACATCAGCTGTACGCGAAGTTCAGCAAGTGTGCATTCTGTCAATCTTCAGTCGGTTTTCTGGGACATGTGGTCTCGAGCAGAGGTATTTCGGTATACCCTTAGAAGATCGAGGTTGTCACCAGCTGGGAGCAGCCGAAGTCAGTACAGGAGATCCGCAGTTTTCTGGGACTGGCCGGATATTATCGACGTTTTGTCGATGGTTTCTCGTGTATTGCTATGTCGCTGACACATCTTACCAGGAAAGGGGTGAAGTTCACATGGTCCGAAGATTACGAGACCAGCTTTCAGGAGATGAAGCGGAGATTAGTGTCGGCTCCAGTTTTGGTTTTACCTTCTGGAGAGGATGGATTTGCACTCTACACCAACGCGTCTCTTCAGGGTTTGGGCGCTGTTCTGATGCAACATGGTAGGGTACTCTCCTATGCTTCTCGACAGTTGAAGGAGCATGAGAAGAACTACCCAATTCATGATCAGGAGTTAGCTGCCATCATCTTTGCTCTGAAACTTTGGAGGCATCATTTATACGGTATTACATTTGAGATTCTCACTGATCATAAGAGTCTCAAATATATTTTCACTCAGAAGGAGCTTAATCTCCGACAGAGGAGATGGATGGAGTTCCTGAAGGACTACGATTGTACCATTAGCTACCACCCGGGGAAAGCTAATGTGGTTGCAGATGCACTCAGCAGGAAGTCCAGAGGGACTTTGGCTTGCCACCGAGTTTCAATTACAGACTTGGTTCAGGGTTTCTCTGAGTTAGATCTTGAGGAGCAGGGATCTACAGAGCAGGGTATTCTGGTTACCATGGTTGCTCAGTCGTCGATCAGGACGAGGATCCGAGAGGCACAGGCTGGTGATCAGCATTTGCAGTTCATTAGTTGTCAGATAGCTTCCGGGCAGTAGACCGAGTTTACACGAGATGAGGAGGGTATTATGTACTTATGAGGCAGATTATGCGTACCTCAGTCTCATCCGGTCTTACAGGAGTTACTTCAGGAGGCTCATCACTCTCGATTTACGATCCATCCAGGCGGGACCCGTATGTATCGAGACTTGAGGCGTTCCTATTGGTGGAACGGTATGAAGAAAGACATCGCGGATTTTGTAGCTAGATGTCTTGTCTGTCAACAGGTGAAGGCTGAGCATCAGAGACCTGCCGGGTTACTTCAGCGGATTCCTATTCCTGAGTGGAAGTGGGATCACATCACTATGGACTTTGTGGTGGGTTTGCCTAGGACACGACGAGGTCATGACGCGATTTGGGTAATCGTTGATCGATTAACCAAATCCGCGCACTTCTTAGCGATCCGGATGATTGATTCCCTGGACCGATTGGCAGATCTGTATTGCCGAGAGATCATCAGATTACATGGTGTTCCGTTGAGTATCATTTTGGATAGAGATCCACGGTTTACGTCACATTTCTGGCAGAGTCTGCAGTAGGCCTTGGGCATACAGCTCCGTTTCAGTACAACTTTCCATCCACAGACAGATGGATAGTCAGAGCGGACCATTCAGACTTTAGAGGATCTGCTGAGGTCATGTGTTATGGATTTCGAAGGCAGTTGGGAGGACCATCTGCCGTTGGTAGAGTTTGCTTACAACAACAGCTTTCATTCGGCTATCCAGATGGCACCGTTTGAGGCGTTATATGGTAGACCTTGTCGGACACCCGTCCTCTGGGATGATGTTGGAGAGGCCCACCTGTTGGGACCTCATAGAGTTCAGCAGGATGTAGAGTTGGTCCGTACTATCAGACGGAGGATGTCAGAGGCGCAAGATCGCCAGAAGAGTTATGCTGATCGGAGACGCAGACCACTAGAGTTCTCTGTTGGTGACCATGTATTTCTGCGAGTTTCACCCACGAAAGGGGTGAAGAGATTTGGCCTCAGAGGTAAGCTGGCTCCGCGGTATATTGACCCTTTCAAGATCTTGGAGAGGATCGGAGCGGTAGCATACCGGTTAGCACTACCACCGTCCCTGGCAGGCGTCCACGATGTATTCCACATATCTATGCTGCAGAGATACGTGCCCGACCCGACACATGTGCTAGCAGATGTCTCAGTTCCAGTTCAGCCTGCCGTCACTTATTAGGAGATTCCGGTACGGATTTTGGACCGGAAAGAGCGTCAGTTGCGAAAGAAGACTATCTGGCTGGTTAAAGTCTGATGGCAGCATCATTCAGACGTGGAGGCTACTTGGGAGCTTGAGGATACGATCCGAGCACGTTATCCCTATCTTTTCACTTGAGGTATGTGATTTTGTTTTCCGTTCAACATTTATACTCTTTACCTGTTGTTGGTGTTTGCTGATGGTAGATAACGAAATTTGGGGATCAAATTTTTATTAGTGGGGGAGAATGTAAAATACCGAAAATAGGCAAAATTGATAAGGGAAATTTCTAGAATTTTTGGAAATTTTTCGGGAATTTTTCGGAGCTCGTACGGACGAGTTAATGGGGATAAAAACGGGGCCCGGAAAAGCCTGTTTAGGCTACCCCGCTTTAAAGAGGAAAAGTTTTATTTTTATTTTTCTTTTCTTATTTATTTCCTCTCGTCAATGCGCTTCCTCCCCGCGTGCCGAGCCGCCCGCGCCTTCTCCTCACGTGCCCTAACCGGTGTCGCGGCAGTTCCTTCCCCCCCCCCCTCGCGACAAAAACCCCTCGGCCACTTCTTCTTCTCACTTCTTCTTGCCTCTGCCCGACACCGCCGAACCTCTATTCCTTCTGGTGTTCTTCCCCCGATCCACCGACGCCGGTAGATGATAGCAACACTGAGCGCCAAAGCCTTCTTCCTCCACGAGCCGATCCTTTGCTGTCCCTGCCCAAACGCCAGCGACCTCTCCGCCGTTCCTTGTAGTGATCCTTGAGGTAGGCGATCTAACTAGTTGTGGAATTAGGGATTTCAGTTGATTGATTTTCTTGTTGTGATTTTCTTCCTGTTCTGGACTAGGAGGAAGATCTCGGGTCAGTTCTTATAGTATTTCCAGATCAGAGCTTGGATCTTCTCCTCTGTTCTTGATCATTCCTTTCTTGCGGTGGATTTAGGTCACGGTTGAGGTAAGTTTGGGATGTCGATTTTGCATCTTCTGTTCTTGATCCGAACAGTGTAAATCATTTCCAACTAAGAGTTGTTTTGTTCTTGATCCTATTCTGGACAGAATCTGTGCGGTGGATTTTAGCAGCAAAGCTTTAAAACTTCAGCAGCAACGATCCTTGCTATTGAGCCACATCGACTGTGGTTGAGGTATAGTGTAGGAATTGATCTTCATTGTAGAGAATTCCTAGTCGAGTTAGCAATAATTGTTAACTTAGATTCATGTGTAGGTTTTAATGAAATCGAATAGTAGAATGGTTAGGGTTAATGGAGCTAATCCTAATTGATTTTTGAGTTCAATTCAATTAGGGTTCCTGAAGAAAAATAGTTTGGTTTAGCTATTTTAGTTATAATTAAACTTAGCTAAACTGTATGATTTATTACAGGATATTGATTCGAGACGGTGTCTTGACGGGGGATCTGTTTTAGATACGATCCTTTTCTATTGGAGGCGGGTACTTTGACTTATGTCTTTTGATATGCATAATAATTTTTTTTTTAACATATAGCAATGATTGTGTTTTTCATTTGTTTCGGTTGGTCACTACATGATCTATTACATGTTACTTGTTTATTTATTACGCACTGCATGTTATTATTTACCCGATCATACAGGCTTTAGAGGTAGTGACGCAACCATATTATATATTATGTTCAGGACCTAGGGTTTATTTGATACCTAATCTGATCTGTGTACCTTCCATCTAATACATTGTCCTGTGGTACACACTTTGTATTTATTTATATGCTTATTGTTATACTATTCATGATATTGCCATGTTTAGTGTCATGCATCATCTTGCATGATTGCATGCTGTGCGATTGCCTGCTCCATTATTGTTGAGCACATCGCCAGTAACATGTATCCGTACACACCACCACTCATGGGTTAGTGGTAGATCAGACAGGTGTGTGACAGTTCTGTTGTTTTGCTCCGTTGGTCTGGTGACTAGCGTGGTAGCCGGCAAACAGTTCTGCTATGTTTGGCTTCGCTGGTTTAGTGTTGAAGCGTGGTAGCCGATAGGCGGTTGGACTCTGTTTAGCTCCGTTGGTCCGCTAATGGGTAGTGTGACGCAGCGTGGTAGCCGGCAGAGATTTCCTCCCCGTCATCGTGTACCGGGAGATGAGAGCATTGCGCTCCCCCATTTATGATTTTGGGTAGGAGTATGTGTGTACTCCGACAGCATCCCGTCCACTCGGTCACTCATCTGGGGTAGTGATGTCAGAGTGCACCGTTGTCACAGCCCTACCCACTCGGACTCACCATTGTGTGTGAGTTGGCTGACTGGCGTCAGGGGTGACCATGACATCGGCATCATATGCAAGATGCATTTATTGTTTGTGTTTTCTTCATTTACTTGCTGCATTTATATGGATGCATATGATTGACATGCATACAGGATTATGACACTCTCAATCTGACGACATGTTATCCTTATACCTTGGTCCAAGTTAGTACAGCTTTTCTCCTGCATTCCTCAGTTGCATTTACCTTTCTTGTATGAGGAGACTGTACGCATGATTATTGCTAGTTGTTATATTCTTTATTATGCATATCAGTTGTTACCCGCTAAGCGTTGGACTCACCCCCGCCTCCATTGTTATTTTCAGGTTGATGCTGTCAGGAGGCTGTTCCAGTCGCTGGTCCCCACTACACGTAGTGCTAGTCCTCTGCAGATCATGAGTTGTTATTTTAGTTTTCTCTATCGGACTATGTCTTAGACTTGTATTGGTTTTACTTATGGATCTTGTATGGATTCTTATCGTAAATGGATTTTGGTATGATTTGGTTTTGTTCTACTGCATGCCTGCCTGGACGGCAGAAGAGGTGAGTTCGTCAGATTTGTGTTTTATGAGTGTAGTGGAGTAGGAAAAATCAAATTTGAGTTTTATGTGTGTAGTTGAGTAGGGTTGTTTTCGAGTCAAGGTATTACTGATATGTTTATTTCTTATTAAACTGCATGGAATGCCTGTGTGATTGTTTTATTATTGTTATTATTCCAGCCGCATGTGGCTGAGGTATATGGTGATTGTAGAAAGTTTCAGATTGTCCGCCGTACAGGGGAGATGCTGCCGAAATTTCTTCGGACAAGGACTCGTCCGGGGCGTGACAAGCCAACATTATCGAAACCGAGTCCGAGCTCGTGTCTGAACCCGAGAGCGAGTTAGAAACCGAGTCCGAGTGAAGCCACGGATCTGCATCCGTTTCCAAATAACCGAACCCCATTGTAAGTTCTCTACTCGCCGAAACTCAGTTAGATGAATTGAAGAATTTAGTTCCTTACTTGTTAAAAAAGTTGGCTAAATCCAATGTCTGAGTTAAGTCACTTCAAAAGGAGGTAACAACCCTTAAGGAAATGACTGACTCGAGTTCTTTAACTGAGCCAGTTCAAATTAGAAATTCAACTCAAGTCCAACAACTTGAGGAAGAAAATTCTAATTTGAAAACTCAAATTAAAGAACTCAAGGATATGTTGGAACGGTTCACCCTGGGTTCCAAGAATCTTAATCTGATTCTTGGAAAACAGCAAGCCGTTTTCAAGAAATCTGGACTTGGATTTAAAACCAAAAGAAAATACAAATCATATCTATCCTCAGTTAATAGAAAAAATAGAAACATAGTCCAAGCATGGGTCCCCAAGTCGAACTTGGTCAATCAAGTTGGACTTGAACTATATTGGGTCCCCAAGGATCAGATCTACTACCTTGATAGACCATATCGAGGGTATGATTCAGGGGGAGCCAATAGAAAGACCATCTTTACCAATAGATAGAATTGTTTGATTCTTGATTTTTTATTATACATGTTTAGATTCATGATAATTTAAGGCCGTAGGCGTAATTTACACTTGTCTAGTTAAACCTAGGGGTTTCAAAAAGAAAATTAAATATATAATTCCTTTGAACGGCTCTGTCTAGGAAGTGGTGGATGATCTCATACCTAAGAAAGCCGAGTACCTCGCCATGACCTGGGAACCGTTCTTAGAAATGTGTATTTAATTGACTAGTTCAAAAACCTAAGTTTAACTCAAATGTAAATTAATCCTTAGAAATAATCTAAATTCAAGATAACCATCTCACAAAATTACTTAAGATTACCTGATTGATAACCAAGAATTGAGTGAGATGGATCTAGGTTGAATCAACAGTATTAATCTTCAAATAAATTCAAGTTAATTAAATAAATTCAATTTAATCAATTGAATACACTTAATTAAAAATATAACTCTTTTAAAAACTCATTTAAAAATCATTTTAAAAATCTTTTTAAAACTCTTTTAAAAATCATTTTAAAAATCCTTTAAAAACCCTTTTAAAAATCATAAAAATCATTTTAAAACTCTTTTAAAAGTCATTTTTAAAATCCTTTAAAAACTCTTTTAAAAATCTTTTAAAACTCTTTTAAAAATATTTTGAAAATAATTTTAAAAATCCATTAAAAACTCTTTTAAAAATCATTTTAAAAATCTTTTAAAACTCATTTTAAAAGTCCTTTAAAAACTCTTTTAAAAATCATTTTAAAAATCTTTTAAATGTAATGACCCAAAATTTCCTTGTCTTAAGTTCTAAAAGTCCTTATTAATACTTAGAAATGCTATAGAAATATTCTAGATATTTTTATAAATTTTTAGAGTATTTTTATGTAATTTTTGGAGGTCGTTTGGTATTTTTACTAAACGAAAGAAGTTTCGACAAAAATAATGTCCAAGCCGAGATTCGAACCGGCGACCTCCGGGCGAGCCAACTCTTAAGCGAATCCGGCTGACCAAGTGTCCAAGCGAGTGTTGCTAATTAAGAAAAGAGCGGAAAATATTTATATGGTAGTAGATAACAAGAATATCGAGGTATTAAGAGAGGAATCGGGTTAATCTTCCGTGACCTAATTTCTTCTTCCCTTCTTGTGTGTCGACATTTTTCTTCTCGGGTGAAACCACAGCAGGAGGTTAGGGATCGTCTCCGGTGGCCGACCAAGGTGTTCTCCAAGGGGTTTTCTTCACTATCACAATCCCCTCGTCGAGGCGATTTCGCGGACACGAAGAGGAGGCGAGATCTTCACTCCTCCAAAACCCTAGAAGCGTTTGAGCCATTCTCTTCGGCTGTGAGTTCAAGAACACGATGTAAGCATTTCTCACCTGTAGTAAGAGTGGTTTTCGAATTTCAATTTCATTCTGTGTTTTCGGTAGAGTTTGTGGCTTTTGAATTTCCTGCCGTGAATCTCAAAAGAGAACAAAGGAAGGTAAATTGTATTTTTGGATGAAGAATGCTTGAAGGATTTCGTTGCCATATGAAAAGTCTAGGATATGTTGCTATAAGAATATGTGTTTTATTAAATTCATTAGGTGTTTATGTGTAGCTATAATAATGAGTGACCAAGGTTTGCTTCCTCTTTGCATTGCTGTTGTGGTATGCTCGGATTTTCTTTCAGACTTTGTAATTGGTTTTTGTTTATAAAAAGTGAGTTTAGTTTCCATTTTTCAGAAAGTGAGTTGGATTATGGTCTGTTTGTGATCTTAATGTGCAAGTCAAGTTGTACCGTTAAAGGGGCACAAGTAGCTTCTATTCGAAATTTTTCCTATACAATCTGGTCAAATTTGGCTATTAGACAATTAACATGAGAAAGTGTACAGATTTAATGTATAGTTTTGGTTTCCAGTAGCATGCTGTGGGTTCTTGTTTTTGAAGTTCTAGTAGTTTCTTTTATTTTAGTTTTAATGCATGAGTGCTTGATTGCTTCAATTGCTATAATCCGAACCCTAGATTTAGTTTGTGCTTATGCCTTTAGAATTTCAGTCTAGGTCAAGCACACAGATTTAAGTTTTTCTTGCCTCCACAACATGCATGAGATGGTTTAGTTTTAGTTTCCTATATATATGAAATGGATAGTTTAGTCTTTGGTGTTGGTGTTTTAGTTTCCATTTTTAATTGCCGAGGCATATGTTTAGAGTCAGCTAGTTTAGTCCTTTTAATACGAAGCATGCAGTGTAGGTTTTAATTCCAACAAGTTTTAGATTTAGTTTAAGCTTGTATGCAGATTTTTATGAGTATTGCTTGCAGATTTTGATATGTATCATATGCAGAACTCCAATCTTAGAGCAGATTTTATTAAGCATTTCGAGTGCATATTTTAGTTAACATTCAAGTGCAGTTTCGTTATGCATATAGTGCAGTTTTGTTAGCACAGTATGCATATTTCTGTTAGTTAAATATGCAGAATTTTGATTAGCATAGTATGTAGTTTTATTGAGCATTTCAGTATAGTTTTATTAAGTATTTCCATGCAATTCTCTTAAGCATTTCACTGCAATGTTAATAAGCATTTTAATGCAGTTTTGTATGAGACATCCTTTTATTAGAGGTATTAACAAGCATAAGAAAGATAAAGAAAAGAAAGAAAAATGCCAAGGCCTTAAGTAGATCCCAAAGTCAAGACTTTAGAGATTTTAGCACACAAGGTGCTTGTTAAAATGTCAAGACATTTAAAGAAGAAGTAATTAAGATATTTTACTTTGAAAAGGTTAGTACCCGACTTCCAATGTTGTTGTTAAATAAATTCAGGTGATCAATTCCAAGGTCTTGGCCCTGGTAAGACTAAAGTCTTTACCCTCGTAGGACTTGTGACTAGCTACCACAGTCTCTATTAGGGAGCACGCTTTGGTACTACGTCTGGGCCCGAGAGAAGTTGATTATTATTTTGAAGTATTAAAGTATAAGTTTTTGGAACAAATGAAAGAAGCTTCACTTATGTTTGGAGTCAGCAAGTTTAGTTTCTTTTAATTTGAAGCATGCAGTATTAGTTTCATTTGTTTCCTGATCAGTTTATTGAGCATGATTAGCCTTATCTTCCAGCATGTAGTTTTATTCTTGTATATCATGAGTATGCAAATTTTAGTGCTTGCTATTGAATATGCATGAGCAAATTTATTTCCTAGTTTCAGTACTTTTAACATGAGCAGCTATACAAGTTTTCTTTTAAAGCATTCAGTTTCTAGTTCTTCTTGTATACATGCATATCTAAGTTTTTATGAGTTAGACAGCGCTTACTAAGTAATTTTGCTTATAGATTATATTTTCACTTACTGCAGATAAAAGAAAGGAAAAACTATAGCAAAGGAAGGCGACAAAGAGGTGTTCGATGATGTGTAATGTCAGAACTATGGGAGAGACTTGGGACGTTATTGAGTTTCCGTGTTTTAGTGAATAAGAAACATTGAGATTGTACTTTATATTCCATGTCATTTGAGATTGTACTCTATACTCCATGTCATTTGAGTCTATTCTTGTTTTAGATTGCATGCTAAGATGAGTTCAGTTTAGTTAGTAGGCACTTTGTGGTTGCATTGAGATATAGTTTCATATGTTACTGCTATTATGTGTTATATGTGCATGTCAGTATTGTATTGTATTTTAATCCTGCTGTACTGCATATACTCTGCCGAAATTTTAAGTTTTTGGAATGGAAAAAAAATTAAGTATCGTTTGTTACACTACTTAAGTAAGAATCTATAGTAGTTACGTAACGGTCACCTTTAGAGAGTAGTGAGTGTTGGACCCCATGGTAGTTTTAATGTGATCAACCAAGTTGGTTAGGTCTTGCGTTTTGTCTGATCCCTATGTCTGAGTGTGCAATAACTTAGGAGTACAGGAAGTCGAGCGGAAGACACAGCTGGCGAGAAGGACGGCACAGGAAGGGAGTCGAAGGGCTCGGTGCGTCTGAAGGACGAGAGAGATGTGGAAGAGTACTCCAGTGGAGCGAGAAGAACGTGCGCGACGTTCGAGGGATGAGAAGCCGAACGGAAGACTGCTCGAGGAAAAGGGCAGGAACTGGGTTCGGGTGAGCCCTATTCCGGATGGCCACAATCACCCAAGGAGTCGAACCAGAGCAAGTCAACTGGGAGTTGACTTGTCAATGGTTCGGTCGTCCGAACCTATTGATCGATCGACCGAACCCTTCTTTAACCGAAGTCAGTCGTTGGTGAACCATCAGCATCACATCAGCCAGCGGTGAAGTGATCGGTCGACCGAACCTCATGATCGGTCGATCAAACCCAAGTTTATCCAGAGACTTAGTCGAGCATTTTTCATCGGGCCAGCGTAGAGGAAGTCCGTTGGCCGATCGGTCGACCGAACACAAGGATCGGTCGACCGAACTTGAGCTCAATCCACAGAGACTGCACCTGGACGGAAAGCTGGGCAGGTACAGTAGGTTCGGTTGACCGAACCTGGGGATCGGTCGACCAAACCCTCTCGAGTCAAACCTGATCCTGAAGATCAAGTTAATAGATAGGCTCTAGAACCCCTATATAAAGGGGGTCTCAGGTAGCTATTCAGAAAACGAATTGATAACGAAAAAGTGAACGAAATTCAACTCTTGCACTCTCTAGTTAAGCAATAGTTCTGTGCTCTTCAAAGTGTAAAAGACTTCTCCGCCTTCAGAGAAGGAGTTTCTTACTACGCCTTTCATCGCCCTGGATTAACAACCCTCTTGGTTGTAACTAGGTTAAAATAGCTGAGTTTTCATTTTCTGTTCATACTTTAGTTCTGTTTAATCTTGTAGCTATTGCATCTATTTGAGTTTAAATTGGTTGAGGAGGGTTTAGATTTTACTTGCAAGCAATTCACCCCCCTCTTGCCGGTCCCCGCTGCACCAACAAGTGGTATCAGAGCCTAACAGCCTCAGAAGGACTAACCGCCGTCTGAAGCACTAAGATCAAGACAATGGCCAGTGAGAACATTCATCCCCCGAAGTTCGACGGAGATTTCGCTACATGGAAGCGAAAAATGAAGGTATTCTTTAAAACAGACTTTGATATTTTAATAACTATGAAATATGGTTTTTCAGCTCTTAAAGACAAAGAAGAAAACACGTGGAGCAAAAAGGAGCAAGCCGATTTCGTCACCAACGGAAAAGCCGAATTCCACCTCCTCAGTGTTCTGCCACCTCAGGAGGTAAGTCGGATTGGAAGCTACGACTCAGCGAAAGATCTCTGGGAGAAATTTCTTGAACTTCACGAAGGTACCTCTGAAGCGAAGCTGGTGCGGCACGACATCCTCCGGACACAACTAACAAACCTCCGGATGAACAATGGCGAGAAGGTAGCGCAACTCCAAGCGAGAATCAAGGAGCTGATAACGCAACTAACGAACCTTGGAGAAGAAGTAACCAACCAGGATCTATCCGATACGCGCTCAATGCCTTCCCGAGGATTCAGAATGGATGCCCTTAGTAGATGCTTACTACATCTCTAAGGACTTTGAGGTAAGTTGTTTAGAAAATTTGTTTTCAACTTTCGAACTTCACGAGTCTCGACTTGCACAAAAACCAGTAGAGAAGTTGAACCTCAACGTTGCCCTACGAGCTAAAAAGGACGATCCCGACTCCGAAGCGTCAATCGACGAAAATGAAGCTGAGTTAATGGTAAGACGTTTTAATAAGTTTTTTAAATCTAACTAGTTTAAATCGCAGTCAAGTAAATGTCATCAAAAAGGAAGGACAGTTCGGAGCTACAATTGCAACGAAGAAGGGCACATCAAGGATGATTGCCCAAAATTGAAGAGCAAACAAAAAGATAAGGAAAGAAGCAAGCAGCTAGCTCGATCCAAGCACAAAAATCTAAAGGTGACATGGGACGACTCTTCATCCTCCGAGTCAGAAGTCGAAGAATTCTCAGGATTAGCTCTACTAGCTAACCATCTGCCAGAAGAAGAGTCAAGCTCAGAGATGAGCATCTATGAAGTGGGAGGAACATCAGAAGAGGAAAGCTGCAGTGAAGGGGGTGCCTCACCAAATCAGGTCTCCGCTGCACCAACAGTGAGAAGGGCGTATTCATTACATTAAAACTCTTTTAAAAATATTTTAAAATTCTTTCAAAAATCTTTTTAAAACTCTTTTAAAAATCATTTTAAAAATATTTTAAAACTCTTTTAAAAATCTTTTTAAAATTCTTTTAAAAATCATTTTAAAAATCCATTAAAAACTCTTTTATAAATATTTTTAAAACTTTTTAAAAATTATTTTAAAACTCTTTTAAAAATCATTTTAAAAATCCTTTAAAATTTTTTAAAAAATATTTTAACAACTCTTTTAAAAATTATTTTAAAAACTCTTTTAAATATTCTTTAAACTCTTTAAAAACTCCTTTAATATTTTTTAAAAATTATTTTAAAAAAGTCTTTAAAAATTATTTTAGAGATTCTTTAAAAGTTATTCTAAAAATTCTTTAAAAATTATTGTAAAAAATATTTTAAAACACTTTTAAAAACTTATTTAAAAATTATTTTTAAACTCATTTTAATATTTATTTGAAAATAGTTTAAAATCATTTAAAACTCATTTAAAAATTATTTTAAAAAAAAACATTTGAAAAATTATTTGAAAAATCTTTGAAAAATTACTTGAAAAAGTATTTTGAAAAATTATTGAAAAATCATTAAAAAAAATCTCTTTGAAAATTCACTTTACAAATTATTTATAATTAACTCCATCTTACACTCGCTTATAAGCTGAACATGATTGCTAACCTAGAATAGGTGAGATGGAAAGCTAGGAAAATTATTTTATTACGTTTCTTAACCTCTTATACTTGGGCTCTAGGATCCTCAAAATGTTTAATGCATTAATTAAGGGGGAGTGAAGGAAGTCAAGTTAAAATTTTTCTTTAAACGTTAAAGTTTTTTGTTAAACTCTAAGTATTTTCAAAAAGATTTTCAAATTTAGCTAAATATTTAAAAATAAATATTTTTCAAAAAAGCATTTAGCTAAGTACTTTTCGGAGCATTTTTTTAAAAGCAATTATTTGCAAATGCTAATTTTTGTTAAGTTTTTGTTGAAAACACTAAGTATTTTTCAAAGCATTCTCAAAATTTAGCTAAATGTTGCTCCAAACTATTCTTTCTGGAAAAATAAGTCTTTTTAAGGTTAAATACTTGACAAAACTATTATTTTCAAAAGATTGGCTGAGTCTTTAAGAATTTTTTTTTCAAAGCAAAATTTCACTAAGTTTATGATACTCTCTTTCAGCTAAGTTATTAGCTAAGGAATTTCTAAAAAATAAAAGTATTTTCTAAACTTAACTATTTAGCAAGGTATTTTTCAATTTTTAAACTATAATTTAGCTAAGGATATTTTCTTTTTAAAAACAAAATGAAAAGTTTCAAAACTTGTGCTTGTTTAAAAAGTTAAATATTTTTCAAAGTGTTTCTAATTGACTAAAGTATTTTAGAACTACATTCAGCTTTGTGCTACCCTTCAGGGGGAGCTTAACGTTAAATATTTTTTTCTCACAATTTAGTGTTCTTTTTTATTTATGTCAAAGGGTGAGAGAGGTCAAAAGTTAAGGGGAGTATAAGGAAAAAATTATTTATTCTTTTTCTCTTTTATGTTTAAACATTCTTTATGTTACTATTATGCTTATTACTTAACTTTGAACCATCGTGTTGTCATAATCATAAAGGGAGAGATTGTTGGTATGGAAAGCATTCGACGATTGAACCTGAGTTTTGATTATGTTAAAGAGTTCAAAGTTAAGTCGTTTTGTTATCTAATATGTTGAATGAGTTTAAAGGAAAGTCCTAAGGTTTCTTAGGCAAAAGTCCTAGCTGCGGGAAAATCCTAGGGAGTAGTAGCCCTAGGTCATAGGGGATGGTAACCCTATACGGAAAGTCTTGGAGGGTCGGAGCTTCTGGTAAAAATCCTAGGGGGCGGTAACCCTAGGTTGAAATCCTGGTGTCATGAACCGGGTCGTGGACCGGACGTCCAGCATGAAGACCAGAAGCATCGGACACTGAGTAAAATTCCAGTCGGTCTGGAGGACCGAGCTGGGAAAAGGTAAACTCTCCTGAGTGGAGTAGGTGAGCACACGTTCCCCGGAAGAGGGAACAGTAGGCGTCAGTTCGACGTAGGGTTTCCTGTAGGAAATTGGAAGTAGAATCGAACAGTCCGTCGACTGTCAAATTGTTTATATTATCATGATTATTATGTGCTAACTTTGTTTTGTAGGATACGTTGAGTTTTTGTGGACTAACGTGTGTTGCAGGGTCAAAAGATAAAGTTTGGCCTCGGATGTACAGTGTCTGAGGCGCCTCCATGGAGATTGGAGGCGCCTTCGGTGCAAAGGGTTAACTAGCTGCGACGTGGGGCTTGAGGCACCTCAAATGGAGTCTGAGGTTGTAACAACCACCCTTCTTACTACTACTACTCTCTAAGGATGACCGTTACTTAACGACTAACTCTACTTAACCGGTATGATTAAATATCACATGGAAACCCTACCGAAAATTTCGGCAGAGTCTCCCCTGTACCGGTGACCAAATCTTTAATACAAACATAGTATACGCAGCCACAGACGGCTGGAACATGTTTTCCTGTAAAATACCGGAAAAAAAATGACGAATGTTAATAAGGGAATTTTTCCAAAATTTTTGGACATTTTTTGAGAATTTTTCGGAGCTCGTACGGACGAGTTGACGGGGATAAAAAAACGGGGCACAGAAAAGCCTGTTTGGGTTACCCCATTTAAGCGAGGAATTGTTTCTTTTATAAATTCCTTATTTCCTTTTCTTTTTCATTTATTTTTTTTTCCCGTGCCTATATTTCCTTCTCTCCCGAGCCTCACTCGGCCCCGACGCCGATTCTTCTCGCGCCGAAGCCCTAACCGCCGGCGTGCACTAACCGCCGGCCACTCGGCGGTTTCCTCTTCCTTCTCCTCTTCTTCCTCATTCCCTGCCCCTCACGACGACAGCGTTCTCAGCCCTAGCACCGTCGCCCGACCGCCTGCCCTAGAGTCCTTGTTGACGGCGCCGACGCCCACAGAAGTTTCCTCTCCTCTGCCGACAGCGCCCTCACGGAGTGATCCCGACGCCGCCGTCTCCGAGCAGCAGTGTCGTGGCGACTCCTCCGAGGAGTGCCCTAGGTGCCGACGCCGCACCTCTCTTCCTCTTCTCCTTTCGGCATCTGAGCCCTAGCAGCGGCCGACTCTCTGTGCCAGCACCCGAGCCCTAGTGCCGTCGCTGTGCTATAGCGAGCCCGACGCCACTCCTTGCCACTGCCGCTGCACACTTTGCCCCAGTGCCGAAACCGACCCTTTCTTCTGCCCTAGCCGAGCCTCACATTGGCGTGAGTTGCTGCCCTGGATTCTACCGAGCTTTGGCATTAGGGTAAGCTGTTGGTTTAGAACTGTGGAGGTAAGGTTAGGGTTTAATTCATAGAGGTCGATGTATTGACTACAAATTTTGGTGTTTGATGTGTAGATCAGTGGCTCACTCTAGTTACGACCACGGTTCCAGAAAACAGGTGTTCCATCGACAAATTAGCGACGAAGAATACGAATTTGGGTGAGCGTGGATTTAGGTAATGCGTTGTTGCGCGTATAATTGATTTAGGTCTTGATGCGGATAAGTTAATTGATTATCAGTTAAGGTTGATCAATAATTAGGGTTTTCCTAATTGAGTGAGTAGTTTGATTTAGTTATTTAATATATGTTGAGTAACTAAATTATATGTGTTAAATTAGGTAGGTTGATGATTATGACTCAGGGTTTTGCCCTAAATTGTGTTGAGAATTTTATTTAGCCATTCATTTGAATTTTAGCTAAATAAAATATCTGTGTATTGGTATTTCAGGACTTTGACGCGAGACGAGTATCTCGGAGTCAGGATTTGGACCATTTTATCGGAGTCGGGTATTTTTGACTTATTGTCTTTGATATGCTTAGTAATTAAATTAACAAGATGCATTAATTGTGTTTCTTACTTGTTTCGGTTAATTACTGCCCAATACATGCTACCTGTTGATTGATTGTTTGTTTACATCTTGTATGGATATGTACCTGATTTCACATGCTCATGGGTAGTGATATAACCATATTTTACCATGTCAGGACCTAGGTTTGATACCTTATATGATCAGATACCTTGATATGATTCATTCGCTTTGGTGCACATTATGATATGTCCAGAGATTGGTTTAGTATATTGCCATGTGTAGTGACATGCACCATTCGCATGATTGCATGCTGAGTGATTGATTGCTCCTTTATTGTCGAGCACTTTGCCAGTTTCATCACTGTTCGGTGCTCCGTTGTGACGCTCATGGGTAGCGGGACACAGCGTGGTAGCACGTCAGTTTGGCTCTTCCGGTGCTCCGTTGGTCCGCTCATGGGTAGTGTGACGCAGTGTGTAGCACGTTAGAGATCCCTCCCCGTCACAGCGTACCGGGAGTTGAGAGCATTGCGCTCCCCCATTTATGATTTGGGGTAGGAGTCCGTATGTACTCCGACAGCATCCCGTACACTTGATCACTCATCAGGAGTAGTGTTGCTGAGTGCACGGTTGTCACAGCCCTACCCACTCGGTCCCACTGTTGTTGTGAGTCGGCTGACTGGCGTCAGGGGTGACCATAACATTGGCATCATATGCAAGATGCATTTACTGTTTGTGCTTGGATACCTTGATTGACATGCATACAGGTCTTCTATACCTTTCGGACTGTTTGTCCTTTTACCGGGTCCTGGTTAGTACAGATTCTCTTCTGTCTTCTTCGGTTTGTAGTTACCTTTATCTTTATCAGGAGACTGTACGCATGATTAGTGCTAGGTGTTATTTCTTTACTTTGCATATCAATTGTACCTGCTGAGTGTTGGACTCACCCCGCCCCCATTGTTGATATTTTCAGGTTGATGCTGTCAGGAGAGAGTTCCAGTTGTTGGTCCCTGCAGACCTCGAGGATGTGATTGGTTTTTCATTTGGTTTCCTTTTCTGTTCTAGACTATTTGGACTTGTTATGTTCTGGATTTATTTACTTATGGACATGGTATAGATTTTATTATATCGATGGATTTGGATTTGGTTTTTATTCTACTACATGCCTGCCTGGACGGCAGAAGAGGTGAGTTCGTCGGATTTGAGCTTTACGAGTGTAGTGGAGTAGGGTGGATTTCGAGTCAGAGTATTATTTTACTGTTTAATTATCTTAACTGCGTGGTTGTGACAGCCAGAGGCTGAATAGATTATATATAACTGCGTGGTGATGTTTTATTTTGTTGTTATTAATCCAGCCGCCTGTGGCTGAGGTATTTGTGAGATGTAGAAAAGTTTCAGATTGTCCACCGTACAGGGGAGATGCTGCCGAAATTTTCTCGGACAGGGACTCCTCTGGGGCGTGACATTTCCACCACCACACAGTAATAATAATCAACATAAAACAAAGAACTACTCTAGCAATAGCAATGACTACAACACTCCACAAATAATAAAAGAGACTAGCTAGACATGTGTAAATAAGCTCAACTACAATCCCAAGTTTAATATAACATTAACAGAGAACTAAAAGAAAGTCTTGACAATTTTGCCAGCTACTTCTTGATCTCTCCACAGTCCAACCACCACACACCTTCATCACCACCGCCACCCTGCCGTCTCCCTTCATATCTTAGCTTTTCCTTTATCTGCGGTAGGAGGAAAAAAAATAGTTCTATAAGAGAAACGCTTAGTGAGTACTAATCTATCTCACAAAACTCGAAGTTCATAAAAAGAATGCAACAATACTAAAACTGAAATGCTAAAAGCAAAGCTGCATGTACTCATGGTATACAGAAATAAAACTGAATACTAAACATGCTCACTAACTGACAGGAAAGTAATGAAACAACTACTGTAAGCTTAGAATTAAAGAACTCTACTTTTATTGATTCTAAGCATAAAACTTGTTTCATTTTCTTATATCGTTATACTAGAAATTAATCTTTTAATTTCTCTTTCACTTTCTTCTTCTTGTTCTTCTTACTTTTCTTATACTAGAAATTAATCTTTAATTTCTCTTTCACTTTCTTCTTCTTGTTCTTCTTTTCTTCTTCTTTTCTTTTCTTTTCTTTGGGCCCAGGCTTAGTACCAGCTTAATCTTATGCGCTCTCCCTAATCGAGACTACTGTAGTCCCACAGGGTAAAGACCTCAGTCTTACCAGGGCCGAGACCTCGGAAACGGTCACCTGGATTTGTTTAACGACAACCTTGGAAGTCGGGTACTAGCCTCTTACTTTAGTTTACTTGTTATCTCTTTTTAACTAGACCTTGGTCTCTTTCTTTTTACTCAGTTTCCTCATAATCCTTTATTAGAGTTTATTGGAATCCTTTAGATATACCTAACAAGTGTAGGATTACAATTAACTAAGCATGCTATATAAAAACAATACAAGAGAAGCAAATCTAAACTCTCTCTAAGCATGTTATAAAACAAAGCAACAGAAAAACAAATCTGAACTTTCTAAACATGCTGTAAAACAAAGGAAAAGAAAGCACATCTGAACTTAGTAATCATGCTCTAGAATAGAGCAAAAGAGAGCTAGTTGGAACTTTTAAAACATGCTGTGATAAGAGCAAAAGAAAGCTAACTTGGACTTACTAAACATGCTGTAAAATAGAGCAATAGAAAGCTAACTAATCTTACTAATCATGCTATAAAATAGAGCAAAAGTAAGCTAATTCAAACTTGCTAATCATGCTATAAAATAGAGCAAAAGAGAGCTAATTTGGGCTTTCTACACATGCTATAAAATAGAGCAAAAGAAAGCTAACTTGGACTTTCTAAACATACTGTAAAATAGGGCAAAAGATAGCTAACTTGGACTTTCTAAACATGCTATAAAATAGGGCAAAAGATAGCTAACTTGGACTTTCTAAACATGGTGTAAAATAGAGTAAAAGAAAGCTAACTTGGACTTACTAAACATGCTGTAAATAAAGGCAAAAGAATGCAACTTTACACTTTCTATCATGCTGTAAAAACAAGGCAAAGGAATCCCTTTTTGCTAGAATTTATGGCAGCAATTAGACTTACACGGGTACCACATTTAAGAACTAAAGGCACGCTTAAAAGACAACCATAGGCTGAAATCAGGGCTGTCCGGTTTAACAAGAATTCAAAACAGAAATTCCATGCAAGAGATGCTCTAATCTACCCGGTATAAAGAGCTTCAATTCTATAATAGCATAAATTTAAACTAACAGCATGAACCAATATCATAATCAAGGAACTAATGGCACCAACAGGGAGTGCTATATTTCCCAAACCAAACACCTCTAAGCCTTGAGAACTCTTGGCAGTTCTAATCACAAGAACACCTAAACCAAAATCCTTAAACGAATGAACAAAGAGTTGTTCACAGAACACCTCTATGCATTCAATTCTTAAAGTAAGCTACTGTCACATTAAAAAGAAGTAAGCGAATCTCATATAGAATTCTCTAAGCATGCTATAGAATGCTACGCCAGAAATAACATGAAGAAAACAAATCTCGGAAGCAAGGAAGAAAATCGAAGCTCGGAGCAACTCTTACCACAGGTGAGTAGTACTTACCCCTTATTCTTGCACTTACAACCGGAAAGGAGAGGCGGCTAGGGTTCCGGGTGGAGCTTGAAACTCGGCGGCTCCTTTGTGCTTTCGAGATCCCTTCGTCGGGATGACCACCCACGGTTGAAGGCCAGCCAGAAAAAGGGCTTCGCCGTCGCCGGAGACCAAAACCTAGCTTGCTGCGTTTCCGCCCAAGCCCAAAAGCGCCGACGCACGCGTGAGGAGAAGAGGAAGAGAGGTTAGGGTTCGGGTAAAATTTCCTCTCCTTAACTTATCCTTTAATACCTAGGCTTATCTCTGTCCTTTACTATATCCTAATTATATTTCGGTTCCCATCTTTTCACGAAATAACCGTATCCCAGTTGGTTGGCTGGGTCCGGCTGAGGTTCGGCTCGGGTTGAGGTCATGGGTTTGAACCTTGGCTTGCACAATTTTTTTGAGCTAAACTTCTTTCGTTTAATAAAAATATCAAACGACTTCCAAAAATTACGTAAAAATACTATAAAAATTTCTAAAAATCTCTAGAATATTTTAAAAGCATTTCCAAATATTTTTATGGACATTTGGAACTCGAAATAGGGGAAATTGGGTTGTTACTGTTGGTGCAACCTTAGGTCAAGGTTGACTTGGTTGACCTGACTCGAGTTAGTCAAGGGTGACCTGACTCGAGTTGTATTTTGATGTTTGACAATGTTTGACGAGAGTAGAAAAGTTGTATTCTGATATGTTGACAAGAATACGAACTTGGGAGATTGTTGGTGCAACCGTAGGTCAAGGTTGACCTGGTTGACCTGATTCGGGAAAAAGTTCAAGTATGGAGACTTGGCACTGGAAAAGTCCAAGCAGGGAGCTTGGCACGCGAAAAGTCCAAGTATGGAGACTTGGTACTGGAAAAGTCCAAGCAGGGAGCTTGGCATGAGGGAAAGTCCTAACTGGGATGTTAGGCAGTTGGAAAGTCCTGGTGAGTGAAGCCAGGCAGTGAGAAAGTCCTAACTGGGATGTTAGGCAGGGTGGAAAGTCCTGGTGAGTGAAGCCAGGCAGTGGGAAAGTCCTAACTGGGATGTTAGGCAGTTGGAAAGTCCTGGTGAGTGAAACCGGGCAAGGAAAATCCAGATGGATCGTGGATGATCGGACTTGGTGTTGAAAAGTCTAAGTGGGTCAAAGGATTGACCGGACACTTAGCGGGAAGTGCTAGCAGGTCAAGGAGTGACCGGATGCTAGGCATGATGTACCAACAGTTAAGGTTGACCGGATGTTGGTGTGGAAGCCTTAGGTTTAGGGTTGAAAAGTTTGGATCGGGCTGCAGACCGATCCAATGATACTCTCCGATCGGTCCGGTGACCGATCGACCGATCGATCAAGATGCTCTATCGATGGTTATCTCGATCGGGAGACCGATCGGGAGATCGCGGCGCCGAGAAGAAGCCTGATCGGTCCGTAGACCGATCAGAGGTTCTGATTCAGCCGTGGATCGATCAGTCCCGATCGGTCCATGGACCGATCGGGGAACCTCCTGATTAGTCTGCACCGATCAGATGTTACTGATCGGTCCACCGACCAATGCCGTTGCGACGCAACGGCTAGTTTCTTCACTGTCTTCTTCGCAGGTATAAAGGGGCTGAGAGCTTCTATAGGGATTCTTCTTCTTCTACTTCTTCCTGCTTCTATCTTGCTGCTGCTTGCGATCTGAGCTTTCCGAAGCTTCGTGTGAGCTTCCAGTCGTCGATCGGCTACTGCTGTTGTCCGAGAAGTTGTTGCTTCACAGGCAGTCGACGAGAATGCGAGTTAGTGTTTATACATTGTTCTTGTCTTTCTACTTGTATTCCTTGTATTCTAGTCTGCTGTTGCAAACGTTTGTGGCGAGGTTTCTCCACCCACAAGGAGTATATTGTATTAGCCGGTTTTCCGGGGGCTCATCCACCGACGGATTGATAGGGCTCGTCCACCTCACGGACACGCCGAGGAGTAGGAGTTCATCTCCGAACCTCGTTACATCCTTGCGTTTGAGGTTTGCTTTCTTCTTCTTAGTTTCTTCCTTGTATTTCCGCTGCAACTAACCTAATCGTAGGAAGAAACGCGAAAGATTGGGGTCGGCTATTCACACCCCCTCTCAAGCCGTACGAAGAGATCCTAACAAGTGGTATCAGAGCGAGGTCGCTCTTCGACGGATCAACACCCGTGGGAGAAAAGCTAGAGATGGATCTCTATGGAGAAGATATCACGATTCAACCCTTCTACGAGTCTCACGACAACTTCACGTATTGGAGGGTAAGGATGATGTATTTTCTTAGGACTAATATGTTAAATTGGTTTTGTGTACAAGAAGGGTTTTTCCCCTCCGATGGATGAGGAAGGAAAACCTATCAAGAAGAAGGAGTGGACGAAAGAGCAAATCCGACAATCCGAAATCAATGACGAGGTAACAAAAATTATTGAATTTGCGTTACCTAATAATGTTTTGTGCAAGATAGATAGGTACAACAACGCCAAGGAATTGTGGAACAACTTGGCCAAGTTCCATGAGGAGAGCTCCACTTCAAGCCATGAAGAGGAGTCAAGTGAGCTAAGTAGCTCACACCATGGAGGAGAGGAATTAGAAGTTGAGGGTTACTCAACATCTAAGGAAGAAGAGGATGAGAGCACTTCTTCAAGATTGGAGCAAGAAGAAGAAGCATCTACCTCCGGAAGGGATGAAGAAAAGAGCATTCATCCATCTTCAAACCTAGGTAACTCAAACATGTTAATTTCAAGTAAATTGCATATAATGTGTTTTGAGTGTAGGGGATTTGGGCACTACAAGAGTAAGTGTCCAAAGAGGGTAAGAAAGACTCCACCGGCACCAAAGGTCAAGAAAGCAGGAGTCCCGATATGCAAAGGCAAGGAGCACGTAGTGTGCTTCCAATGCAAGCGAAGGGGACACTATAGGAGCCATTGTCCAAGGGGGAGGCAACCTCACAAGGACAAGGGATGCACATCGATAGGGGGAGCTAAGGCAAACCCTAAGGTACCTTTTAAGGCATACTATTGCAATTCAAATAAGAAACATGCTAGTAGTTTTATTGCTATTGCAAATAATGATGAGCATGTTAACACTAGAAATCAACACATGTGCTTAGGTGCTAAACATGTCAACCTAGATAGGGATACTACTAGGAATGCCAACCCTAGAATTACCTCATCTAAGGTTAAGGAGAACCTAGGTAGGAATCCCAAATCAACTAGACACATGCCTAGGAATGCCTCAAAGAAAAATGACAAATCAAAAATTGAGGTATTAGAGAAGGAGAATCAAGTCTTGAGGTCAAGACTTGATACTTTGGAAAAGGCTCTTAAGAACTTGGAGAAGTCATCTCTAGGGTTTAAGGGTCAAATTTCAAAGCCCAAGGACAAGAAAGGTTTGGGTCACAAACCTAAGTCCCAATTGGTCAAGCCCACTTACCATAATGTTCCATTCGATTATGGAACAAAATCTAGGACTAGGAAGACCACCACCAAGGTCACAAGGGAAGTCACCCCTATAGTTGACCTTGATGAGACCCAAATGACCAAGGCTTTAAAGCCTAAGAGGGTCATTAGGAGGGTTGCTAGGGAAGTCATCCCTAGTGAATATTTAGTGAACCCAATGAGCTCTAATAGGTATTGGGTTCCTAGGAGCATTTTCTCTACCCCATAGATGGGTTAGAGAGTGTCAACTCCAATAAGAAGGGTAGTTAACCCAACTTTGAGGAAATTGACACTCAAGGAGCATTTTTAAGGTTTTTGGGAACCTTTGAAAATGAAAATGGAATAATCCTTGTCATTCACTCCTTGGAAGAGTAAGTTGTGCCAAAGTGAGAATATATTAATCTTACTTTAAATTGACACAATTTGGAAAAACCTAGAGAAATATCAAATTGGGATTTTGATATTCTCTTAGGTAATCAAGGCAATCCGAGCCTTAACTTAGAAGTGCTACTCTTGTAGAATCTTAAATGGTATAAATCAAACAAGAGATCAAGAAATGTCAATTTGGGTTTTGACATTTTCTTGGAGCACTTTGGGCAATCTAGGATTAGAATTTAAGTTAGCTAAGTGATTAAGGATACTTAGATAGGTAATCTAGGTATTTTATTTGTGTTAACTTACCGTGGTTGTTTGCCATATGCCATGTCATGACATCATATTTAATTTATGATCATTTGAAATACCATGATAATGCTTAGGTTATTATATGTCATGTGTTAGTTTAGTTTCAAACTTTATGCCATGACATCATGACATTGGCACATGTTTTTACTTATGATATCATTATATGCCATGTCATCATCTCTTGCATTATAATCAATAAAATTGATTTAAGGACAAACATATAATTTGATATTGAGATCAAATTGATGTTTAGAAAATGCATGAGAACTTAGCCTAAGTTGACCTTAACCCATATCTCACATCAAATTGACTTGAATGTGGTTTGATACACCTTAGATGTGTGTGAAATATTAGGATCATGAGTTAGGATCAAGATGCATAGTTTTTGTACCTAGATGAGCCTAATTCAAGAAAAGGAGGATCATAGGGAAAGCTTGTGTACAAGTCATGTACATCTAGCCCTAAGATTATGGTCCTAAATTCAAATGATTTTAAAAGCATTTTAAAATTGATTTGAAAAACCTTGATGAAGCTTTCTTAGTGATAGCATTCATCATTGAACATTGTGATACAAAGTTGAGTTAAACTTGAACTATTTCAAAGTTTTTGAACTTTGTATCAAGATTGAAAAATGGAAACTATTTTCATAGAAAATTATTTTTCCGTGATAGTATATGGTATGAGGAGTGTATCCTCAAAATTTTACGATTTTTGGAATTTTCTGGAATTTATTAGGAGTTTCTGAATTTCCGGGAAGGGAAATCAGAAATCTCTGATTTCAGAGTGTGGATCGGTCACCGGACCGATCCAGGGAAGTTCTGATCGGTCTGGTGACCGATCAGTGACGATCCAGTGTGATCAGTGAAGCGTGGATCGGTCTGGGGACCGATCCATGGGGTTTCTGATCGGTCTGGGGACCGATCAGTGCGTGCCAGTTTCTGATTTTCAGCTGTTGGTCTGAAATTTCAGCTGGACGTTGGGTTTTGTGGATTTCTAAAGGTTTGAAACTCTCCAAGACATTGTTGGTACAATGGTCAAAGGGGAGTTGACCTTTAGGGGGAGTCTTTACCTAATTGTCAAGGGAGAGTTGACTTTTAGGGGGAGTTTTTACTCCTTAAGACTTTTGAGAATTAGTGATATGGGATTATCACTAAGTTGATTGTTGAGTTTAGTATCAAGGGGGAAATTAAGAGTTTCAATGAAAGGTATGGGACTTTCATTAGGAAGAAACTCTTGACCTTGATACCCTCCTTTTTCTTTTTGATGTGTGTCAAAAAGGGGAGAGTGTTCATTGGAGAATTATTGGAGAACCCAAGTTAGGTTATCGAGTTAACCTAAGCTAGGGGAAGAATGTCATGGAATGTTCAAGGAAGAACATTGGAATTCTTTTTGATGTGTGTCAAAAAGGGGGAGAATTATTGGAAAACCCAAGTTAGGTTATTGGGTTAACCTAAGGGGAGAATGTCCAGAGAATGTTCAAGGAAAGAACATTGGACATTGGAAGATGGTTGGAAAACCTAAGTTAGGTTATCAGGTTAACCTAACTTGATTTTGGATTTTGTCAAACATCAAAAAGGGGGAGATTGTTGGTGCAACCTTAGGTCAAGGTTGACTTGGTTGACCTGACTCGAGTTAGTCAAGGGTGACCTGACTCGAGTTGTATTTTGATGTTTGACAATGTTTGACGAGAGTAGAAAAGTTGTATTCTGATATGTTGACAAGAATACGAACTTGGGAGATTGTTGGTGCAACCGTAGGTCAAGGTTGACCTGGTTGACCTGATTCGGGAAAAAGTTCAAGCAGGGAGCTTGGCACTGGAAAAGTCCAAGTATGGAGACTTGGCACTGGAAAAGTCCAAGCGGCACGCGAAAAGTCCAAGTATGGAGACTTGGTACTGGAAAAGTCCAAGCAGGGAGCTTGGCATGAGGGAAAGTCCTAACTGGGATGTTAGGCAGTTGGAAAGTCCTGGTGAGTGAAGCCAGGCAGTGAGAAAGTCCTAACTGGGATGTTAGGCAGTGTGGAAAGTCCTAGTGAGTGAAACCAGGCAGTGGGAAAGTCCTAACTGGGATGTTAGGCAGTTGGAAAGTCCTGGTGAGTGAAACCAGGCAAGGGAAAATCCAGATGGATCAGGGATGATCGGACTTCTGGTGTTGAAAAGTCTAAGTGGGTCAAAGGGATTGACCGGACACTTAGCGGGGAGTGCTAGCAGGTCAAGGGAGTGACCGGATGCTAGGCATGATGTACCAACAGGTTAAGGTTGACCGGATGTTGGTGTGGAAGCCTTAGGTTTAGGGCTGAAAAGTTTGGATCGGGCTGCAGACCGATCCAATGATACATGGCTCATCTGATCGGTCTGGTGACCGATCAGTGACTGATCAGTATGCTACTGATGGTTATCTGATCGATGCGGAGACCGATCGGAAGGAGATCGATGGCGGCGGAGAAGAAGCTCGATCGGTCCGTAGACCGATCAGAGGTTCTAGCCGTTGTGATCGCAATGGTTTCGATCGGTCCATGGACCGATCAGACGAAGCATAGGCTTCTTCCCGATTGGTCTGCACCGATCAGATGTTACTGATCGGTCCACGCCGATCGGGTTCTAATGACGCAAGCGGCTAGTTTCTTCATTGTTTCTTCTTCGCAGGTATAAAGGGTGAGAGCTTCTATAGGGATTCTTCTTCTTCTACTTCTTCCTGCTTCTAGCTTGCTGCTGCTTGCGATCTGAGCTTCCAGTCGACGGTCAGCTGCTGCTGTTGTCCGAGAAGTTGTTGCTTCACAGGCAGTCGACGAGAAGGCGAGTTAGTGTTTATACATTGTTCTTGTCTTTCTACTTGTATTCCTTGTATTCTAGTCTGCTGTTGCAAACGTTTGTGGTGAGGTTTCTCCACCCACAAGGAGTATATTGTATTAGCCGGTTTTTCGGGGGCTCATCCACCGACGGATTGATAGGGCTCGTCCACCTCACGGACACGCCGAGGAGTAGGAGTTCATCTCCGAACCTCGTTACATCCTTGCGTTTGAGGTTTGCTTTCTTCTTCTTAGTTTCTTCCTTGTATTTCCGCTGCAACTAACCTAATCGTAGGAAGAAACGCGAAAGATTGGGGTCGGCTATTCACACCCCCTCTCTAGCCGTACGAAGAGATCCTAACAGTTACAATCCCCCATACCTTATAAAAAGTTCATCCTCGAACTTAGAATAGCTTTGGATACTTCTGTCTCATACTGTCCTCCCGCTCCCAAGTGATTTCCTCGTGCTTCTGGTTCTGCCAGACGACCTTCACTAGTGGTACTTCTTTGTTTCTCAATCTCTTGACTGCTCTGTCCACTATCTGTGTAGGTCTGCTCTCATAACTAAGATCCTCTTGGATCTGCACTGACTGAGGCTGAATCACTTGGCTTGGGTCATAGAGACACTTCTTTAGCATGGAGACATGAAATACATTGTGTATTGCTGACATGTCTTGTGGTAAGTCCTGCCTGTAAGCTACTTTCCCAATCCTCTCTATGATCAGGTAAGGTCCTACATAGAGAGGACTTAATTTGCCCTTCTTGCCAAATCTCATCACTCCCTTCATAGGAACGACCTTGAGGAAAACTGAATCTCCTACTTGGAATTCCAATGGCCTACGGCGTGTGTCAGCATAACTCTTCTATCTGCTCTGGGCAGTCTCAATTTTCTGTCTGATTTTCTGGATCGGCTGAGTGGTCTCGTCTATCAGCTCTGTCTGAATACACTGCTCTACTTCCATTTCTTTTCTCTCTCCTGCTTCTTGCCAGCATATGGGTGATCTGCATTTTCTGCCATATAGTGCCTCATAAGGTGCCATTTTGATGGAGACCTGATAGCTATTGTTGTAGGCGAATTCAGCTACGCACAAATACTTGCACCAACTTCCTTTGAAATCCAGCGCACAAGCTCTGAGCATATCTTCTAAAATCTGATTCACTCGCTCTGTCTGTCCATCAGTCTGTGGATGGAAAGCTATGTTGAACTTGAGTTTGGTGCCTAGTGCATTCTGAACGCACTCCCAAAAGTGTGAGTTGAAGCGCACATCTCTATCAGAAACGATAGATTTAGGAACTCCATGAAGTCTGACTACCTCTTTAACATATAGCTGGGTCAACTGCTCTATAGAGTGGGACACCTTGATGGCTAGGAAGTGAGCAGACTTGGTCAATCGGTCTACTATTACTCATATTACGTCATATCCATTGGTGGTTCTTGGAAGTCCTGTTATGAAGTCCATGGATATATCTTCCCATTTCCATTCTGGTATTGGAAGAGGCTGAAGAACTCCTCCTGGTCTCTGGTGTTCTGCTTTGACCCTCTGCCATGTCAAGCAGGTACTGACATTTTTTAGCAACGTCTCTTTTGAGTCCTGACCACCATAACCTCTGTTTCACATCTTGGTACATCTTGGAAGAACCAGGATGCATGGAGTATGGTATGCTGTGAGCTTCTTCTAAGATCTTCTTCCTCAGTTCTTCATCATTGGGCACGCAAATGCGACTCCCCTGATAAAGAATCCCGCTGTCTGTTACTCGAAACTCTAATTTATCTTCTTTCTGTATCCCCTGCTTGATCTTCTGGATGTCCGGATCTTCACTTTTCTTTCTCTGTATCTCCTCAAGCAATGTAGACTCTAAGGTCAATGCAGAGAGTTGTCCTTCAATAATTTTAAGTCCAAAATCTGACAACCCCTTCTACAGTGGCAGGGCTAATGATGACAAAGACATCAGGGCTAATGGACATGTTTTCTTCTCACAGTCTTTGAGTTGTCTGGAAGCATAAGCTATGACTTTTCCTTCTTGCATGAGTACAGCTCCTAAGCCCATCTTGGAATCATCACTGTAGATGTCGAAACTCTTGTCACTCTGTGGAACAGTCAGAATGGGAGCACTGATCAATCTCTTCTTTAGCTCTTGAAAACTCTGCTCACATTTATCTGACCATTTGAATCTCTTATTCTTTCTGGTGAGGGCTGTTAGTGGAGAGGCTATCCTGGAAAAGTCCTCCACGAACTTCCTGTAGTACCCAGCTAAACCAAGGAAGCTTCTGATCTCTCTTACGTTCTTGGATCTACTCCAGTTGTTGACCGCTTCCACTTTGGCTGGATCCACTTGAATACCTTTTTCAGAAATAATGTGACCTAAAAACGCCACCTGATTTAACCAGAACTCGCACTTTGAGAATTTAGCATAAAGCTGCTTTTGTTGAAGGGTCCGTAGTACTATCCTCAAGTGCGTGTCATGCTTCTCTGGGGTCCTTGAAAAGACCAGAATGTCGTCGATGAATACGATGATAAATTTGTCAAGATATTTTCTGAACACCCTGTTCATTAAGTCCATGAAGACCGCAAGTGCATTAGTCACTCCAAAAGGCATGACCACGAACTCGTAGTGTCCATATCTGGTCCTGAACGTCGTTCTGGGTATATCTCTTTCTTTCACCTTCAGCTGATGGTACCCAGAGCGCAGGTCTATCTTTGAGAACACTATTGCTCCTCTTAACTGATCAAATAAGTCATCGATCCTGGGAAGGGGGTACTTGTTCTTGATTGTTACTTGATTCAAAGCTCTGTAGTCTATGCACATCTGCATTGATCCATCTTTCTTCTTCACAAACAACACAGGAGCTCCCCAAGGTGAGTGACTGGGGCGAATGAAGCCTTTGTCAAGTAACTCCTGTAGTTGTTCTTGTAACTCCTTCAGCTCTGCTGGAGACATGCGATACAGAGCTTTTGAAATTGGACCGGTTCCAGGAACCAATTCAATCTCAAACTCCACTTCTCTGTTGGGAGGTAGTCCAGGTAGATCTGCTGGGAATACCTCGGGATATTCACAGACCACCCGAACCCCCTCTTTTTTACCTTCTTTCTGTTCTTCTGCACTTACTTGACAGGGGCTCCGGGCTCCCTACTGTCTTGTCTTCTATCTTGGCTGGCTTGAACTCTATAAACTCCTCATAGTGCTTGTTGGTGATAGAACTCTCCATAGAACTCTAACTGAAAATCTGCCCAGCTCATCTGATCGGCTGCTCTCTTGGTCTTTATCCTCTCCCACCACATACGAGCATCTCCAGACAGGCAGAAAGAGGCGCACTTGACCTTCTTAACTTCTGGCCAGTCAAGAAGCTCCATAGTGCTCTCTAGTGTTTTAAACTAAGCCTGGGCATCCCAGGGCTCAGTCGTGCCTGAGAATCTTTCTGGTTTCCGCTTCAACCACTCGATGAGGTTTGCTTCTTGTCTTTTAGGCATTGTGGCGACTTCCAGGACAACTGATAGGACTTTAGTCACCCTTGGAGTTCTCCACATTAATGGTTGGGGGAGGAACTACTGGCTGGTTTGCCATCAGATTGGCAATCACTTGCTGCTGTTCTGCTACTTGTCTCTGGAGTTAGGCAACAACTTCAGAGAGATTGGGCTCAGTTGATCTAAGCTCTTCGTTCTCCTGATCTTGGTTCTCAGTACGAATGGTACGGGGACATCCTTTTTCTTAACATCTAATTATGCAAAGAAAAAGACTTGGTATCCTCTCTCTAACCCTTCTAATCATACATAGATAT
The DNA here is from genome assembly GCF_018446385.1 of Zingiber officinale. Classification (NCBI taxonomy): domain Eukaryota; kingdom Viridiplantae; phylum Streptophyta; class Magnoliopsida; order Zingiberales; family Zingiberaceae; genus Zingiber; species Zingiber officinale. The sequence goes on along the minus strand of NC_055986.1, from coordinate 30,913,518 downwards.
GAATAAAGAAAAGGGAAACTAAATCTTCTATCTTTCTTTAGTACTCAAAAAAAAACAAGTACTCTATACTACAGTTAATAATAAGGAAAGCAGAATAAAAAAAGGATTTAAATACTTTCTTACTTGGAGACGGCGGGGATGATGCTGATGTGTGTGTGATGCTGGAGAATGGAACACTGCTCTGATACCAACTGTAACAACCACCCTTCTTACTACTACTACTCTCTAAGGATGACCGTTACTTAACGACTAACTCTACTTAACCGGTATGATTAAATATCACATGGAAACCCTACCGAAAATTTCGGCAGAGTCTCCCCTGTACCGGTGACCAAATCTTTAATACAAACAGAGTATACGCAGCCACAGACGTCTAGAACATGTTTTCCACCACCACACAGTAATAAAAATCACCATAAAATAAAGAACTACTCTAGCAATAGCAATGACTACAGCACTCCACAAATAATAAAAGAGACTAGCTAGACATGCGGAAATAAGCTCAACTACAATCCGAAGTTTAATATAACATTAACAAAGAACTAAAAGAAAGTCTTGACAATTTTGCCAGCTACTTCTGGATCTCTCCACAGTCCAATCACCACACACCTTCATCACCACCACCACCCTATCGTCTCCCTTCATATCTTAGCTTTTCCTTTATCTGCGGTAGGAGGAAAAAAAATAGATCTATAAGCGAAACGCTTAGTAAGTACTAATCTATCTCACAAAACTCGAAGTGCATAAAAAGAATGCAACAATACTAAAACAGAAATGCTAAAAGCAAAGCTGCATGTACTCATGGTATACAGAAATAATACTGAATACTAAACATGCTCACTAACTAACAGGAAAGTAATGAAACAACTACTGTAAGCTTAGAATTAAAGAACTAAACTTTTATTGATTCTAAGCATAAAACTTGTTTCATTTACTTATATCCTTATACTAGAAATTAATCTTTTAATTTCTCTTTCACTTTCTTCTTCTTGTTCTTCTTACTTTTCTTATACTAGAAATTAATCTTTAATTTCTCTTTCACTTTCTTCTTCTTGTTCTTCTTTTCTTCTTCTTTTCTTTTCTTTTCTTTGGGCCCAGGCTTAGTACCAGCTTAATCTTATGCGCTCTCCATAATCGAGACTACTGTAGTCCCACAAGGTAAAGACCTCGGTCTTACCAGGGCCGAGACCTCGGAAACGGTCACCTGGATTTGTTTAACGACAACCTTGGAAGTTGGGTACTAGCCTCTTACTTTAGTTTACTTGTTATCTCTTTTTAACTAGACCTTGATCTCTTTCTTTTTACTCAGTTTCCTCATAATCCTTTATTAGAGTTTATTGGAATCCTTTAGATATACCTAACAAGTGTAGGATTACAATTAACTAAGCATGCTATATAAAAACAATACAAGAGAAGCAAATCTAAACTCTCTCTAAGCATGTTATAAAACAAAGCAACAGAAAAGCAAATCTAAATTTTCTAAACATGCTGTAAAACAAAGGAAAAGAAAGCACATCTGAACTTAGTAATCATGCTCTAGAATAGAGCAAAAGAGAGCTAGTTGGAACTTTTAAAACATGCTGTGATAAGAGCAAAAGAAAGCTAACTTGGACTTACTAAACATGCTGTAAAATAGAGCAAAAGAAAGCTAACTAATCTTACTAATCATGCTATAAAATAGAGCAAAAGTAAGATAATTCAAACTTGCTAATCATGCTATAAAATAGAGCAAAAGAGAGCTAATTTGGGCTTTCTACACATGCTGTAAAATAGAGCAAAAGAAAGCTAACTTGGACTTTCTAAACATGTTGTAAAATAGGGCAAAAGATAGCTAACTTGGAATTTCTAAACATGCTGTAAAAGAGGGCAAAAGATAGCTAACTTGGACTTTCTAAACATGCTGTAAAATAGAGCAAAAGAAAGCTAACTTAGACTTACTAAACATGCTGTAAATAAAGGCAAAAGAATGCAACTTTACACTTTCTATCATGCTGTAAAAACAGGGCAAAGGAATCCCTTTTTGCTGGAATTTATGGCAGCAATTAGACTTACACGAGTACCACATTTAAGAACTAAAGGCACGCTTAAAAGACAACCATAGGCTGAAATCAGGGCTGTCCGGTTTAACAAGAATTCAAAACAGAAATTCCATGCAAGAGATGCTCTAATCTACCCGGTATAAAGAGCTTCAATTCTGTAATAGCATAAATTTAAACTAACAGCATGAACCAATATCACAATCAAGGAACTAATGGCACCAATAGGGAGTGCTATATTTCCCAAACCGAACACCTCTAAGCCTTGAGAACTCTTGGCACTTCTAATTACAAGAACACCTAAACCAAAATCCTTAAACGAATGAACAAAGAGTTGTTCACAGAACACCTCTATGCATTCAATTCTTAAAGTAAGCTACTGCCACATTAAAAAGAAGTAAGCGAATCTCATATAGAATTCTCTAAGCATGCTATAGAATGCTACGGCAGAAATAACATGAAGAAAACAAATCTCGGAAGCAAGGAAGAAAATCGAAGCTCGGAGCAACTCCTACCACAGGTGAGTAGTACTTACCCCTTGTTCTTGCACTTACAACCGGAAAGGAGAGGCGGCTAGGGTTCCGGGTGGTGCTTGAAACTCGGCGGCTCCTTTGTGCTTTCGAGATCCCTTCGTCGGGATGACCACCCACGGTTGAAGGCCTGCCAGAAAAAGGGCTTCGCCGGCGCCGGAGACCAAAACCTAGCTTGCTGCGTTTCCGCCCGAGCCCAAAAGTGCCGACGCACGCGTGAGGAGAAGAGGAAGAGAGGTTAGGGTTCGGGTAAAATTTCCTCTCCTTAACTTATCCTTTAATACCTAGGCTTATCTCTGTCCTTTACTATATCCTAATTATATTTCGGTTCCCATCTTTTCACGAAATAACCGCAGCCCAGTTGGTTGGCTGGGTCCGGCTGAGGTTTGGCTCGGGTCGAGGTCATGGGTTCTAACCTTGGCTTGCACAATTTTTTTGAGCTAAACTTCTTTCGTTTAATAAAAATACCAAACGACTTTCAAAAATTGCATAAAAATACTTTAAAAATTTCTAAAAATCTCTAGAATATTTTAAAAGTATTTCCAAATATTTTTATGGACATTTGGAACTCGAAATAGGAAAAATTGGGTTTTTACAGAGGTACCTTAGACAACTTTGAGGCACCTCAAAGGATTGATGGAGGCACCTCCAGGCAGATAAGAGGCAGCGACGCAACAGTTTATCTCAGCGGTCAACTCGGGATAATTCTTGGTGTTTGAAGCGCCTCCATGGGTCATGGAAGCGCCCTCAATGTCCAATAAAAGGATTATCCCCCACTAATAAAAATTTTGCCTTAGATGCATCACATTCTAAGGATTCCTTCTGTAACACCCGTAAAATTTCCTTTAGTTCAAAAGAGTAAAAAGAAGTAGAACAAGAGATAAAAAAAAAATAGATTTATAAATGGCCTTGGGCTAGGATTGAACCCAAGACCTCTTATATATGATTGGTTACAGTTGACATTAGGGTGGTGGTAAAGCATCACATGAGCAATATGAAGCAATTCATTATATGTGGAGTTTTTGTGAAGAGATGCTTCAACTTCCACCTAGTATAAAAGGGAGGTGAAGAGATGAAAACCTAGTTTTATCTTCTTCTTCTTCTTCTGTAGCCGAATCCTCTCCTTCCTCTTGCTCAAGTTTGGCCAGGATTTAGGATTTTATGTTTCTAAAGACTTTCAAGGGAAGAATCTAAGAGGAGGATCTCTCACAAAGAAGGAGTACGCTTATAAGGGCTAACCGGGGAGAGTAAAGCATACAAGAGAGGTCGTTCTCCCTAAACCCTAGCGATGTAAGAGTAAGAAATAGCAAAAGAATTTAAGTACCTCTCACCTGCAGTATAAGTTGCTTCGAAGATATATTAGTAATGTCTTTTATGCATGATTTAGAAGATTTATGTGGAGTTATGCTTTAGACATGTTAAGGAAGAAGCTTATCATGTTATGTAAGATGCCCTCTAAAGTTTTGGGGACTAAGAGCATGTGTAGGGAATATCGAATTGCTTCCCATTTAGTTTGGGGCTAAGAAGCAGATTCAAAGGCCCTAAAAGTGGTTCCCTATAAGTGTGAGGGGATAAAGTGCACATCAGGTGTTTGTTGAAATGACAAGCAAGTGCAAAGTAAAAAGAAAATGATATTAAAAGAAAGTATTTTACTTTGAAGTGGCATGTACTAGACCAAGGTCCTTGGGATGGGCTCCTAGATTGCCCCTAGGCATAAGTTCGCCTAGTATTATCTTAATAGATTCGGGATTAGCTACCTCGGATCGTATTAAGGATGTTCGCAAAGTGGTACATTGCCGGGCCCAAGAAAGTTGATTATTATGTTCACTAGTATGTATTATAATGTTTTCAAAGTTCATTGGTTTGTTAAAGTGAAACCATCATTAAGTGGACAACTTGAGTTATAAAGTGTAGTGTTGATGAACTTTATGATATGCCAAGATTTCTGTTCTTGTTACTTTACTAGCATGGTTTAAGTTGATGATTAGCATGATAAACTGGTTTAAAAATATATATCATGTGCATATTTACAAAGCATGTGTTTTAGCGTGAACTATAATCAAGTGCATGTTTGTTGTTTTCTTTCCAAGCAATTTTTTTTAAGATAGCATGTTCTCTTTAATGCGTAGTTTTGTGAGTGGATGGTACTTACTAAGTCTTTGCTTATAGATTGCAATTCCTTATACTATAGATAAAGGTAAAGGAAAGCTCGAACAGGAGGGGGCGGTAGGAGCAATGTTTGTTGGTATGTGTGGCGGAACAGTGGTAAACGATCTTGGAGGTTGCTAGTGCTTGACTATATTAGAGTTTGGTACTAATGGACATGTTTTCTTATCTCCACTTAGTATGAAAAATACTATTAAGAGTGGTGTATAATGTATTGTAATTTGGTAGTGATTGGCATGTTAAAGATTCTCCCTAAGGTTGTGGGATAAAGTGGTAAACCAAGGAGGAGACCAAAGGGGGAGAATACCCCATTTTGTGTAGTAGGGTGTGACCCCGCACGGCCGTGTCACTGCCGTGTGGAGTCACACGGCCACACCCTTTCTCCTCTCAGCCAAAAGTGTCACGGTCGTGTGGAGTCACATGGTCAGGCACTTCCTCCTCTCGGCCAAAAGTGTCACAACCGTGTGGAGTCACATGGTCGGGCACTTCCTCGTCTCGGTAGAGGTGACACGGCCGTGTGGAGTCACACGGCCGTGCACCTCTTCTCTATTGTTCGGGGTGACACGGTCGTGTGGTTCCACACGGCTGTGCCCCTCTTCCCTTCGGCGGGGGTGTCACGACCGTGTGGCTTTGCACGGCCGTGCACCCCTAGATGACATAGTCGTGTGACCTTCTCACGGCTGGACCCTGTGCTAGCCGGAAGCTCTTCACACCTCGATCAACGATCAAAACAAGTTTTAGAGTAGATCTCTGAACTAGACTATAAGTTATGTGTGAAGTAAGATGTGAAAGGGAAAATTAGATATGTACGGATGTAACGCCGGTCCTTGTAAGGTAAGTTACGGTAGTAGAAGTGCGGTCGTTACAGTTTGGTATCAGAGCAAAGTCTCACTCTTCCGACACACACACATCAAGCGTTGATCCTGCAGCTTCCAAGTAAGGAAGTACCTTCTCACAACTTTTATGCACCTTCTTTCATGCATGTTCTTTTATTCTATTATGATTATCAAGGAATGCTTGTTAAGTCTAAGTGTGCTTATACTTGAAGTATTAGTGATAGCAAGTTAGAATGATGATGGGCTGACGTATGTTTCACTGGTATGGTATGTAGAATGGCTAGAGGACGACCAGCCAGACAGCTGATGGTTAATGAACCTCACCCGATGGAAGATGAGTCTGTACCTTAGCCCAACCTTTTAGATGTAGTAGCTCAGCTGCAGAGACAAGTGGAAGAGCAGCAGCAGGTCATTGCCTCCATGACTGCTAACCAGCGAGTTCCTCCTGCAGTCCCACCGTGTGTGGCACATGGCCGTGCAACCTTTCCCAGAGGCTAAGCCTTGCATGGCCGTGTGTGGCACACGACCGTGCAACCCTGGCCGAGAGGGAGAGGGTTGGCCCCATGTGACTTCACACGGCGGTGTCACGGCCGTGTGGGGGTCACACCCTGCACCCAAAAAGGAGTGGTTCTCCCCCTTTGTACTCCTTCTTGACTTATCATTTTATCCTACAACCTTATGGTGAACATTGGACACTTCAACTACTACCAAACCGCAAATTCATTACACACCACTCTTGTCACGCCCCGGAGGAGTCCCTGTCCGAAGAAATTTCGACAGCATCTTCCCTGTATGGCGGACAATCTGAAACTTTCTACATATCCATATACCTCAGCCACATGCGGATGGAATAATAACAGTAAATAAACAATCACCCACGCAGTTTAATAGTAGACAAACAGAGCAGTAATAAGATGACTCGAAAACAACCCTACTCCACTACACCCATAAAACACAAATCCGATAAACTCACCTCTTCTGTCGTCCAGGCAGGCATGTAGTAAAACATATCGAATAAAAATCCATCAACATCACAAAATTCATACAATGTCTATACCAACAACTAGAACAAGTTTAGCATAATCTAAGTAAGAAAACCAAAAGACCAACAATATCTTTGAGATCTGCAGGGACTAGCAACTAGAACTCTCTCCTGACAGCATCAACCTGAAAAATAACAACAATGGAGGCGGGGTGAGTCCAACACTCAGCAGGTACAACTGATATGCAAAGTAGGGAAATAACATCTAGCACTAATCATGCGTACAGTCTCTTGATATAAAAGGATGAAATGCAACTGAAGTAAACAGGAGAAAAACTATATTAACCAGGACCAGGGTATAAGGACAAATAGTCCGAGTGGCATAGAAATCCTGTATGCATGTCAAACATAGGCGTCCAAACAATATATAGCATATAAATGCAGCAAGCACAAACACAAGCAATAAATGCATCATGCATATGATGCCAATGATGTGTCCTGGTCACCCCTGACGTCAGTCGATCATCTCACACACAATAGTGAGGCCGAGTGGGTAGGGCTGTGACAACCGTGCACTATGTCGTCACTGCTCCTGATGAGTGATAGAGTGGACGGGATGCTGTCGGAGTACACCTATCCTCCTACCCCAAATCATTAATGGGGGAGCGCAATACTCTCAACTCCCGGTACACGATGACGGGGAGGAATCTCTGTCGGCTAACATGTTGCATCACGCTACCCATGAGCGGACCAACGGAGCCAAACAAAGTCCCTGCTGTAACACACACTGCCTGAATCGACCACTAACCCATGAGTGGTGGTGTGTGCAGATCCATGTAACTGGCGATGTGCTCAACAATAATGGAGCGGACTATCACACAGCATGCAATCATGCAAATGGTGCATGGCACTAACCACAAAATACCCTGAGCTAATCCATATATATATAAAAGTGCACCATAGGTCAACGAATCAAATCAAAGGTACACTAAAGGTATAAAACCTAGGTCCTGAACATGGTGAAGTATGGTGTATCACTACCCCTATAAGCATGTATCAACAGGTAAGGAATACATGAGATGCAAAATAAGCAATCAACCAATCATGTAACAGGTATCGGGTAGTGATTAACCGAAATAAATAAGAGAACATAATTATTACTACTTGTTAAATTCACTACTATGCATATCAAAGACATAAAGTCAAAAGTACCCGTCTCCAATTGTAAAGTCCAATCTGATCAAATCAAAAATCGAGACGCTTGTCTCGAATCAGAGTCATGCGCCAAACAATATACAAATATTTTATTTGGCTAACTTCATAAGAACAGCTAAATAAAATCCCTAGGACTAATTTAGGGTAAAACTCTAATCACATATCCTCAATTTACCTTATTAAATCTAATAGTTAATTAGGGTTAGTAACTAAATCCCCAATCCACCCATTAGATTAAATCCGAACCTAATTCCCTTAACACATAAACATCTAACTACAAAATGTATCAAATTCCTACCCTTACCTCAACTCACAGCCTTGATTGATCCTCAATCAAGGAGTGTGTTTGCTGCTGGAACAAGGTGAGTGGCTAGAAATCCACTTGCACTAAACAATCAAGAAGGAAACTCACTGATCAACAAAACAATCCAATCCATAATACTAACCAGTTAGACATCTTAACCATAATTTTTCCTACATCCAGATTGCTATTGAAGTTAACCAAAAATCCTTACCTAACCTCCTCTTTTCCGGTGATGGCAGCACAACAAGGAATCAAATGCTGGTGGTCGAAGGTGAGAGTGGGCCGGCTGTCGGCGCTAGGATAGAAGGGAGACCGGCAGGGTCGCGATGGGGGACCGATAGCCGGCGGCCAGTGCTCGGGATCTTCACGGCTAGGGCGACAGGCAGTGGCGAGGGGAAGAGGTGAAGCCCTTAGCCGAGGGCTATTGTACGCAGTGGGGAAGAGGAAACCGCCGCAGCCGACGGTTAGGGCTCGGAGGCTTCGGGCGTGCGGGGAGAGGAAAAAGAGTCGGCGAGGAAGAGAATAAGAGAAAATAAAAAGAAAATAAAAAGGAAAAGAAAACTTTTCCTCGTTAAAATGGGGTAGCCTAAATAAGCTTTTCCGGGCCCCGTTTTTATCCCCGTTAACTCGTCCGTACGAGCTCCGAAAAATTCCCGAAACATATCCAAAAATTCTGAAAAATTCCCTTATTAATATTTGCCTATTTACAGTATTTTACAATTCTTAACAGTACTTTTATACTAAGCGGAGATAAGAATATATGTCCATCCACGACAAAATCTAACATGGTCAGATACTAGCAAATTCTAGGATCGCTTCCTATTGTTCCGTCACCCATACCATCAAACATTGCTCCTGCTGCCCCTTCTTACTCCAGCTTTTCCTTACCTTTATTTACAGTATAAGGAAATGCAACTATAAGCAAAGGCTTAGTAAGTACCATCTACTCACAAAACTATGCATTTAAGAGAGCATACTTTTAAAACTGCTTGGGAGGAAAACAATGAACACGCACTTGTGTATAGTTCACGCTAAACACATGCTTTGTAAATATGCACTTGATATGTATTTTTAAACAGGTTTAAAATGCTAAACATCCACTTAAACCATGCTAGTAATATAACGAAAATAGAAATCGTGGCATATCATAGAGTTCATCAGCACTACACTTTCTAACTCAAGTTCTCCAATTATGATGGTTTCACTTTAACAAATCCATGAACTTTGACACCTTTATAATACATACTAGTGAACATAATAATCAACTTTCTTGGGCCCGACAATGTACCACTTTGCGCGCATCCTTAATAAAATCCGAGGTAGCTAATCCTGAACCTATTAAGGTACTACTAGGCGAACTTATGCCTAGGGCAATCTAGGAGCCCATCCCATGGACCTTGTATCCAGTACATGCCATTTTAAAGTAAAATAGTTTCTTTTACTCAGTACTTTCTTATAATTGCACTTGTTGTCATTTTGACAAACACCTTATGTGCACTTAATCCCCCACACATATTGGGAAGCATCTTAGGGCACTTGATTTTGCTTCTTAGTCCCAAAACTTAATGGGAAGCAAATCAAAGTACTCACATGCTCTTAATCCCAAAACTTAGAGGGACATCTTTACATATCATGCATTATATCTTCTTTAACATGCACTTTAAAATGAAATTTCTTAATCATGCATACAACCATAGAAACATACCACAAATAGGTTCCTTCATGCATAATTGAAACAACTTATACTGCAGGTGAGGAGTACTTACCTCCTTTCACTAGATCTTACTGTCTTAAGATGTAGGGAAGACGATCTTCTCTTGCTCGCTCTAATCTCCAAGACCCCCTTCCCGTGCATAAAAATTCTTGTGAACCTTCCTCTTAGATCCTCCTATATAAGAACCTACAACCTTGGAATCCCGAGGTTTCTTGGCCTCAACTTGCAAGGGGTAAGGAGAGGATTCGGCTAGGGAGGGGAAGAAGAAGAAGATGAAAATCTAGGTTTTCATCTCTTCCTTCCCCTTTTATACCAAGTGGAAGTTGAAGCATCTTTCCATACAAAGTCTGCTTATAGGGAATTGCTTCCTATTGCCAATGTGATGCTTTACCATCACCCTAATGAAAACTCTAACCAATCATATATAAGAGGTCTTGGGTTCAATCCTGCCCAAGGTCATTTTTAAATCTATTTTTATTTCTTTTTCTCTTCTTCTAGTTCTTTTTGCCTTTTTTTTTAATAGAGAAAATTTATGGGTGTTACAATCCCCCATACCTTATAAAAAGTTCGTCCTTGAACTAAAATAATTGTGGATACTTCTGTCTCATCTTGTCCTTATGCTCCCAGGTTGCCTCTTCATTCTGTTGACTTTGCCATAGTACTTTTACTAACGATATCTCTTTGTTCCTCAGCTTTTTAACTTCTCGATCTATTATCTGAATAGGTCGACTTTCATAACTGAGATCCTCTTAAACTTGTACTGTCTGTGGCTCAATAACATGACTTGCATCGGGGGCATGCTTCTTCAGCATTGAAACATGAAATACATTATGGATAGCTGACATTTCTTGAGGTAGTTCCAGCTCATAAGCTACTCTGCCAACTCTTTTGGTGATCAAGTACGACCCCACATATTGTGGACTCAACTTTCCTTTCTTCCCAAACCGCATCACTCCTTTCATAGGAGCTACCTTGATTAACACGAAATCCCCAACCTCAAATTCTAGGGCCTACGACGTACATCCGCATAGCTCTTCCGCCAGCTCTGATCAGTTTCTATTCTCTGGTGAATGTTCTGAATAGCTTTGGTGGTGTCTTCAATGAGATCTGTCTGGAGTCCCATTTCTTTCTTTTCACCACCTTTATACCAACAGATAGGAAATCTACATCTCCACCCATATAGAGCCTCATAGGGTGTCATTCCGATAGTAGCTTGATAGCTATTATTGTATGCAAATTCTACTAAGCATAGGTATCGACACCAGCTCCCTTTGAAATCTAAGGCACAAGCCCGTAGCATATCCTCCATAACATGGTTCACTCGTTCTATTTGCCCGTCTATTTGAGGATGAAATGCAGTGCTAAACCGTAGCTTAGTGCCGAGAGCTTTCTAAACACACTCCCAGAAGTGTGAAGTAAAGCTGTCATCTCTATCAGAAATTATAGTCTTGGGTACTCCATGTAATCTGATGACCTCTTTTACATACATTTGCGCTAGTTGTTCAATAGAGTAGGATGTTCTGATAGCTAGGAAATGAGCAGACTTGGTCACTCTGTCCACTATTACCCAGATAGCATCATAACCATTCATAGTTTTGGGTAATCCCACTATAAAATCTATAGATATATCCTCCCACTTCCACTCTTGGATCTTGATAGGATGCAAAACTCCGCATGGTCGTTGATGTTCTGCTTTAACCCGTTGACACGTCAGACAGGTACTGACATACCTTGCAATGTCTCTTTTCATTCCAGACCACCAGAAGCGTTCCTTTAAATCTTGGTACATCTTGGTGGAACCAGGATGCATTGCATAAGGTGTTCTATGGGCTTCTTCTAAAATTTTCCTTCGCAGTTCTTCTTGATTAGGGGCATAGAGACGATTACCATAATATAGTATCCCATGTTGGTGCAACCTTAGGTCAAGGTTCACTTCGATGACCCGACTCGAGTTGACTTGACTCGAGTTGTATTTTGATGTTTGACGAGAATAGAAAAGTTGTATTTTGATGTTTGACAAGAATACAAACTTGGGAGATTGTGGGTGCGACCTTTGTTCAAGGTTGACCTGGTTGACCCGACTTGAGTTGACCTGATTTGGGAAAAGTCCAAGTATGGAGACTTGGCATGGAAAAGTCCAAGCAGGGAGCTTGGCATGGGAAAAAGTCCAAGTATGGAGACTTGGCACAGGAAAAGTCCAAGTATGGAGACTTGGCATGGAAAAGTCCAAGCAGGGAACTTGGCATGGGAAAAAGTCCAAGTATGGAGACTTGGCACAGGAAAAGTCCAAGTATGGAGACTTGACACGGAAAAGTCCAAGCAGGGAGCTTGGCACGGAAATGTCCAAGCAGGGAGCTTGGCACGGGAAAAAGTCCAAGTATAGAGACTTGGCATAGGAAAAGTCCAAGTATGGAGATTTGGCACGGAAAAGTCCAAGCAGGGAGCTTGGCACGGGAAAAGGTCCAAGCATGGAATCTTGGGACACGAGGTCAGAAAGGGCTCAGGAGCTCGTTCTCTGGACCAGACAGAGTCGGAGAGGGCTCGGTAGCTCGTTCTCCGGACTAGGTCAGAGAGGGCTAGGTAGCTCGTTCTCTGGACCGGATGAGCAAGTCGGAGAGGGCTCGGTAGCTCGTTCTCTGGACTAGGTCGGAGAGGACTTGGTAGCTCGTTCTCTAGATCAGGAAGGCTTTGGGGTTTAGATCTGGGAAGCTCTAAATCCACATGGGTATTGGATCGGTCTGCTGACCGATCCAGTGGTTATCTGATCGGTCTGGTGACCGATCAGTAACCAAACAGTAGCTTTCTGTGGGTTATCTGATCGGTCTGGTGACCGATCAGTAACTAAACAGTAGTTCACTGTAAGTTATCTGATCGATCGGTAGACCGATCAGGAAGCGATGGGATTCAGAGAACAATAGGGAGGATCGGTCTATGGGCCGATCCACCTATAGGCTGATCAGTCCACAGACCAATCAGGCTTAGAAACCACCTCTCACAGAGAGTTGGAGATCGGTCTGGGGACCGATCAGCCTAGGGCCTGATCGGTCCCATGACCGATCAGAGGCTTTCAGGACCGATCAGGGTGGAGCCTGATCGGTCCAGGTCTAGCCGTTGAGTCACAACGGCTAGATTTCTGCTTCTTCTTTGTCTTCTTCACAGGTTCAGGTTATAAATCGAGGTTGAGGGCCTCTACACAAGAAGAAAACTTACTACTCTTGACTGCGATCTGAGCTTTGCTGAGCTCTTCATCCCTGAAGCTTCGTGTGAGCTTCCCTCGGCTGGTTCTCTGATCAGCTGCTGTTGGCATCGGTGAAGTTGTTGCTTCATCAACAGACCCCAGTCGACGAGAAGGCAAGCAAACTTGGTAGGGTGTTTTTACATTCATATTGTCCTTGGTTTCTTGCTTTATTTCTTGTACTCCGATCTTGCTGTTGCAAAAGAAATTGTGGCGAGGTTTCTCCACCCTGAAGGAGTTTTCATTAGCCGATTTTCCGGGGTCTCATCCACCGACGGATTGATAGGATTCGTCCACCTTACGGACACGCCGAGGAGTAGGAGTATCATCTCCGAACCTCGTTATATCGTCGTGTTTGAGGTTTGACCACCCTCATTTTCGTTTCTACTTTATTATTTCCACTGCGCTAACTCAAATTGTAGGAAGAAAAGAGAATTTGGGGTCGGCTATTCACACCCCCCCTCTCTAGCCGCGACCGAAGATCCTAACAAGTGGTATCAGAGCTAGGTTGCTCTTCGTCGGATTAACACCCGGGGGAGCACAAGCTAGAGAATGGATCGACTTGGAGAAGACATCACGATTCCACCCTTCTACGATCGCGACGACTTCGCGTATTGGAAGGTAAGAATGAAGTATTTTCTTATGACTAACCTAGAAAATTGGAATTGTGTACAAGTAGGTTTTATTCCTCCAGTGGATAAAGAAGGAGAACCTCTCGAGAAGAAGAAGTGGACGAAGGAACAGATCCACCGATCCATAATCAACGACGAGGTAACGAAAATCTTTGAATTTTTATTACCTAATGATATCTTGTGTAAGATAGGTGGATATAACGATGCCAAAGAGTTGTGGAACAACTTGGCTAAGTTCCATGAGGAGAGCTCCAATTCAAGTCATGAAGAGGAGTCAAGTGAGCCAAGTAGCTCACATCATGGAGGTATGGAATTAGAAGTTGAGGGCTACTCAACATCTAAGGAAGAAGAGGAGAAGAGTTCTTCTTCAAGATTGGAGCAAGAAGAAGAAGCCTCTACCTCCGGAAGGGATGAAGAAGAGAGCTTATATCCATCCTCAACCCTAGGTAACTCAAGCAACTTAATTTCAAGTAAATTACATATAATGTGCTATGAGTGTAGGGAATATGGGCATTACAAGAGTAAATGTCCAAAGAGGATTAGGAAGACTCCACCGGCGCCAAAGGTCAAGGAAGCCGGAGTCCCGATACGCAAGGGCAAGGAGCACGTGGTGTACTTCCAATGCAAGCAAAGGGGACATTATAGGAGCCAATGTCCGAGGGGGAGGCAACCACACAAGGACAAGAGACCGAGCACATCTATGGGGGGAGCTAAGGCAAACCCTAAGGTACCCTTTAAGGTACATTCTTGCAATTCTAATAAGACACATGCTAGTAACTTTATTGCAATTGTCAATAATGATAAGCATGATAACCATAGAAACCGATACATGTGCTTAGGTGCCAAACATGTTAGTCTAGATAAGGACAATACTAGAAATACCAACCCTAGAATTAACTTATCTAAGGTTAAGGAAAACCTAGAGAGCAATCCCAAAACAACTAGACATATGCCTTGGAGTACTTCAAAGAAAAGTGACAAATTAAAACTTGAGGTATTAGAGAAGGAAAATCAAGTTTTGAGGTCAAGACTTGACACCTTAGAAAAGGCTCTTAAGAATTTGGAGAAGTCAACTCTAGGGTCTAAAGGTCAAAAACCAAAGCCCAAGGACATGAGAGGTTTTAGTCACAAACCTAAGTCTCAAGTGGTCAAGCCCACTTACCATGATGTTCCATTCGATTATGGAACAAGACCTAGGGCTAGGAAAACCATCACCAAGGTCACAAGGGGAGTCACCCCTAGAGTTGATCTTGATGAGTCCCAAATGACCAAGGCTTTAAAGCCTAGGAGGGTCATTAGGAGGGTTGCTAGGGAAGTCATCCCTAGTGAATATTTAGTGAACCCAGTGAGCTCAAATAGGTTTTGGGTTCCTAGGAGCGTGATTCCATCACGCTAGATGGGTTAGGGTATGCCCACCTTAATTGGACAGGTAGTTAATCTAATCATGACAAAAGGTGGTATTTTAGGAAGTTTCAAGGTGTAATCAAGCCTTGAAAATGAAATTAACAATTATTCCTAAGGTGATTAGGATGTGCCAACCACATTTGAGGAGTTTTCTAGTGTCAATCTAATTGGCACATAGTGATCTAAAAATCTTTAGTATATGATTTTAGGTCTATTGCACTTAGGAATATAGAATTTATGGCAAAATTATCAAAAATACCAACTAAAGCAAGAATTAGGTATTTTCTATACCTTTATATGTTATTTGCCATATACTGTTGCCATATGCCATGTCATGAGATCATATTTAATTTATTATCATTTGAAATGTCATGATAATGCTTAGGTTAGTTATATGTCATGCCTTATTTAAGTTTCATACTTTATGCCATGACATCTTGACATTGGCACATGTTTCCACTTATGATATTATTTTATGCCATGTCATCATCTCTTGCATTTATGATCAATTAATTTGGTTTAAGGATAAAAACATAATTTGATCTGAAGATCAAATTGTTGTTTAGAAAATGCATGAGAACTTAGCTTAAGATGACCTAAACCCATATCTCACATCAAAATTGACTTGGATGTGTTTGATACACCTTAGATGTGTGTGAGATATTAGGATTATAAGTTAGGATCAAGGTGCATAGTTCTTATACCTAGATGAGCCTAATTCGAAATTGAGGATCATAGGAAAAACTTGCGTACAAGTCATGTACATTTAGCCCTAAGATTGTGGTCCTAAATTGAATGGTTTAAGATCATTTCAAAATTGATTTAAAAAACCTTGATGAAGCTTTTCTAGTGATAGCATTCATCATTGAGCAAGTTGATACAAAGATGGATTAACCTTGAGCTATTTCAAAGTCTTTCGAACTTTGTATCAAGATTTAAAAATGGAAGTTATTTTCATAGAAAACTATTTTTCCATGATAATATATGTTATGAGGAATGTATCCTCAAAATTTTACAATTTTTTGAATTTTTTGTGATTTTTTTTGGAGATTTCTGAATTTCGGGAGAAAAATCAGAAATCCTTATTAGAGAGTTGTGGACCGATCAGAGAAGATCCTGATCAGTCCAGGGTAGTGTGGATCGGTCACTGGACCGATCCAGGGTAGTGTGGATCGGTCTGGTGACCGATCCAGTGATGTTCTGATCGATCTGGTGACCGATCAGAGCGTGCCAAAATACTGATTTTCGACTGTTGTCTGAAATTTCAGCTATGGAAGTTGGTGTTTTAGATTTCTGAAGGGTTGAAACTCTCCAAGACATTGTTGGTGCAATGGAGTTGACCTTTAGGGGGAGTTTTACGTATTGGTCAAGGGGGAGTTGACTTTTAGGGGGAGGTTTTACTCGTCAAGATTTCTGAGGATGAGTGATATGGGATTATCACTAAGGGTTTCAAGGGGGAGAATGTTGTCTTTAGTATCAAGGGGGAAATTAAGGGGTTCAATGAAAGGTATGAGACTTTCATTAGGAAGAAACTCTTGACCTTGATTCACTCTTTTTGATGTATGTCAAAAAGGGGGAGAATGTCTAGAGAATGTTCAGAGAATGCTAGAGAACTATTGGAAAACCTAAGTTAGGTTATCGGGTTAACCTAACTTGATTATGGTTTTTGTCAAACATCAAAAAGGGGGAGATTGTTGGTGCAACATTAGGTCAAGGTTGACCTGGATGACCCGACTCGAGTTGACTTGACTCGAGTTGTATTTTGATGTTTGACGAGAATAGAAAAATTGTATTTTGATGTTTGACAAGAATACAAACTTGGGAGATTGTGGGTGCAACCTTTGTTCAAGGTTGACCTGGTTGACCCGACTTGAGTTGACCTGATTCGGGAAAAGTCCAAGTATGGAGACATGGCATGGAAAAGTCCAAGCAGGGAGCTTGGCACGAGAAAAAGACCAAGTATGGAGACTTGGCATACGAAAAGTCTAAGTATGGAGACTTGGCACGGAAAAGTCTAAGTAGGGAGCTTGGCACGGGAAAAAGTCCAAGCATGGAATCTTGGCACACAAGGTCAGAGAGGGCTCGGGAGCTCATTCTCTGGACCAGACAGAGTCGGAGAGGGCTCGGTAGCTCGTTCTCCAGACTAGGTCAGAGAGGGCTAGGTAGCTCGTTCTCTGGACCGGATGAGGAAGTCGAAGAGGGCTCGGTAGCTCGTTCTCTGGACTAGGTCGGAGAGGACTTGGTAGCTCGTTCTCTAGATCAGGAAGGCTTTGGGGTTTAGAGCTGGGAAGCTTTAAATCCACATGGGTATTGGATCGGTTTGCTGACTGATCCAGTGGTTATCTGATCGGTCTGGTGACCGATCAGTAACCAAACAGTAGCTTTCTGTGGGTTATCTGATCGGTCTGGTGACCGATCAGTAACCAAACAGTAGTTCACTGTAAGTTATCTGATCGGTCGGTAGACCGATTAGGAAGCAATGGGATTCAGAGAACAATAGGGAGGATCGGTTTGTGGGCCGATCCACCTATAGGCTGATCGGTCCACAGACCGATCAGGCTTAGAAACCACCTCTCACAGAGAGTTGGAGATCAGTCTGGGGACCGATTAGCCTAGGGCCTGATTGCTCCCATGACCAATCAGAGGCTTTCAGGACCGATCAGGGTGGAGCCTGATCGGTCCATGTCTAACCGTTGAGTCACAACGGCTAGATTTCTGCTTCTTCTTTGTCTTCCTCACAGGTTCAGGTTATAAATCGAGGTTGAGGGCCTCTACACAAGAAGAGAACTTACTACTCTTGACTGCGATCTGAGCTTTGCTGAGCTCTTCATCCCTGAAGCTTCGTGTGAGCTTCCCTCGGCTGGTTCTCTGATTAGCTGCTGTTGGCATCGGTGAAGTTGTTGCTTCATCAACAGACCCCACTCGACGAGAAGGCAAGCAAACTTGGTAGGGTGTTTTTACATTCATATTGTCCTTGGTTTCTTGCTTTATTTCTTGTACTCCGATCTTGCTGTTGCAAAAGAAATTATGGCGAGGTTTCTCCACCCAGATGGAGTTTTCATTAGCCAGTTTTCTGGGGTCTCATCCACCGACGGATTGATAGGATTCGTCCACCTTACAGACACGCCGAGGAGTAGGAGTATCATCTCCAAACCTCGTTATATCGTCGTGTTTGAGGTTTGACCACCCTCATTTTCGTTTCTACTTTATTATTTCCGCTGCGCTAACTCAAATTGTAGGAAGAAAAGAGAATTTGGGGTCGGCCATTCACACCCCCCCTCTCTAGCCGCGACCGAAGATCCTAGCATCCCACTGTCTAATACTCGAAACTCTCCATTATCTCCTTCCTGTATTCCCTGTTTGATCTTCTGAATAATAGGATCTTCCTCCTGCCCTTTCTGTACATCATCAAGCAAGGTTGACACTAGTGTCAAAGTATAGAGCTGCCCGGTAATAATTTATAGCCCAAAATTTACTATTTCTTTTTGTAGGGGATAGGCCATAGCAGATATAGACAGTAAGGCAGCACATTATTGTATGTGTCGGAACCCCGGGGTGTTTTGATGTGATCAAACAAGTTAAGTTAGGTCCTGCTTTGTCTAACCCTTGTGTCTAAGTGTGCAGGAGCTTCGGAACATAGGAAGTCGAGTGGAAGACGCGGCTAGCGAGAAGGAAGACACAAAGAGAGAGCCGACGGGCTCGGTGCGTCCGGGGGACGAGGTGACAATGGAAGAGTACACCGGTGGACGAGAAGAATGTGTGCGGCGTTCGAGGGACGAGAAACCAGGAAGGAAGACTGCTCGAGTTGAAGGCCGGAACTTGGGTTCGGGTGAGCCCTATCCCGGATGGCCGAGATCACCCAAGCTAGTGGAGCCGAAGCGAACAACACCTGGACCGAGATGAGCTGAACCGGAGATGAAAAAGTCAACTTATGTTGACTTTAAGGCTCGGGGCGCCCAGAACCATTCCGGGCGCCCAGAATGAAGATGTTGACCAGATCGATACTAACGCGATATGAACGTTGGGGGATAAAGTTTTATCCCCCAGGGTGCCCGGAACCCTTCATGGTGTCCCGACCAGTGCTATAAATATAGCACTGGTTTGCACAGATTTTTTCAACTCACTTGTAATCAGTTTTCTCTGTGCTTTCATTTCTGTTCTTTTTATTTGTGCTGTCAACGCTGTAAAGAGGCTACTCCGTCCGAAGTAGATCATCAGATAGTGCACTTACTTTCCTTGGATTAGCAATCCCCTGATTGCAAACCAAGTAAATCTCTTGTGTCTGCACTTTTCATTTAGTCTCTTTTTTTTATTATTACAAGTGTCTGCTAATTAGTTGAATATTTGAGAAAGGTTTGTGGTTTATTTTTGTAGGACAATTCACCCCTCTCATCTTACCGGCCTCCAAAGGGAACAACAAGTGGTATCAGAGCAAGGCGCTTCAGGAGGACTAACCGCCGATCGAAGCAACAAGATGGTTGGACGAAGCATCGTTCCATTAAAATTCAAGGGGGGCTTCGCAGACTGGAAGCGTCGTATGGAGGTATTCCTAAAAACTGATTTCGAAATTCGGTTTATTATGAAGTATGGTTTTTTAACTCTGACGAATCAAGATGGAGAAGACAAAGAAGAGAGCAATTGGACAAAGAAGGAGCAGAATGAGTCTGTAGCAAACAGCCGTGCGGAGTGTCACCTGCTGAGCGTGTTACCGCCTCAAGAGGTCAACTGCATTGGAAGCTATTCATATGCTAAATAACTCTGGGGGAAGTTCCTAGAACTCCATGAAGGCACGTCTGAAGCGAAGCTCGCTAGAAGAGACATCCTCCGCAACAAGTTGATAAACATTCGTCTAAAAAAAGGTGAGAAGGTAGCCAATCTATATGCGAAGGTTGAAGAACTGATTACTGGTCTCGAGAACCTCGGAGAAACAGTAACAAATCGGGATAGCATATGCTACGCACTCAACGCGTTTCCCTGAACTTCAGAATGGACATCAATTGTTGACGCCTACTATATTTCAAAAGACCTAGAGATAAGTACTTTAGAAGAACTGTTCTCCACTCTTGAATTACATGAAACCAGGTGTGTAGGAACAACAAAGGAATCGATCTAGATGATCGCACTAAACGCAACCAAAAAGGATGAACCTGAGTAAGACTCAGAAGAGGATCAGGAAGCGTACATGGTAAGAAACTTTAAAAAGTTTTTTAGATCTAATAAATTCAAAGAAATGAAGAATAAAAAGAATCCAAGAAATAGAAGAAGGGTTCATTGCTACGAGTGTCAAAAGGAAGGACACCTAAGAGTGGATTGCCCAGAACTCAAGAAGGATAAAGGCAAGATTCCCAAGAAGCACAAGAATCTAAAAGCTACTTGGGACGACACTTCTTCATCTGAGTCCGAGATTCAAGAATATGCAGGGATAGCACTGATGGCAAGCTATGAAGGACAAAGTACATCAGAACCCAGCATCGATGAAGGGGGAGCGACCTCAAATGAAAGTAGCAAAGTAGGGGGAGAATCAGGCTTCAAGTCTGATATGGTAAGTGAGGTATGCCTCTTACCCCCTGATCAACTTTACTTTGGTATTAAGGCAATGGCTAAATCCATGTATAAATTAGAAAATAAAAATACCCAATTAGAAATTGAAATCTTAGAAACAAAAAGAATTTTGGCAAAATCATGTCTTATAGAGGATTTTGATAAGTTGAAAATTGAAAATTGAAAATGAAAAATTAAAAGAAGAAATAGAAAGATTGAAAAAATCTAATGGTTCAAATATTTCTACTTTTAGAAATTATAGAGGTTTTTATTGGTATTATAGATTTCATCAAAGTCAAATTAGAAATTTATCAAATGTCTATGTTCCTAGGAAATACTTGGTTAATCCTGTAGGTAGGAACCTCTATTAGGTTCCGAAAACATGTTTAACTTGAATTTTAAATTAAAATTAGCATTTTTTAGCAAGAAAGTTAAACAGATAGTTTCTTTATGAGACTTTGTCTAAGAAAGTGGTTGTTGCTCCAATAACCAAGAAGGCCTAGTGTCTCGCCACGACTTGGAAGCTAAAATACTGAAATCAAATGTTTAATTAACTTTCTGGAAAAAGTATTAAAGTTAGAATTAAATAATACTTAAAAGTTGTTAAACATTTGTTTTGAAAATTTTGTTTAACTTAGAAAATATTTCTGTTGCAAATATGCTTTAAAGGGTTATTCAATTTGTTTTAGAAAATATTTTCAAAAATATTGAGTTTAAAAAAAAATATTATTATTTTTAGAAATTAAAATTTTTTTCATGTTTTTAACTTAGAAATTTTTTTAAATATTGCCTTAGAATTTTTTTTTAAATTGCCTTAGATTTTTTTTTACTTATGAAATTTTTTTTTAAGGAAATGTTGAAATAAGTTTCAAACTTAAATTTTAAGAAATTTTTGTTAACACTTATGACTGTTTTTTTTTCTGAAAATGTTTTATTTATATATATTTCGAAAGAAATATTCTGAACAGTGTCTTTACTTAGACATTTTGCTTAAACTTTTTAACACTTAAGATTTTTTTTAAGTGAGAATTTACCTTAGACTAGTTTATAACCCCAATTTTTATGTGATGAAAGGGGGAGAAGTATGTTAAGTCTGAGGGGAGGTAATATAATTTTTCAATTGAAAAATATTTGGACTTAGTTGATTATTAACTGTTTTTATTGCATCTATTTTACCCTAACTTAACTTGGGTTACTTACATCAAAAAGGGGGAGATTGTTGGAACCCCAGGGTGTTTTGATGTGATCAAACAAGTTAAGTTAGGTCCTGCTTTGTCTAACCCTTGTGTCTAAGTGTGCAGGTACTTAAGAACAATGTGCACGACTTTCGAGGGACGAGAAACCAGGAAGGAAGGCCGCTCGAGGAGAAGGCCGAAACTTGGGTTCGGGTGAGCACTATTCTGGATGGCCGAGATCACCCAATCTAGTGGAGCCGGAGCAAACAAGACACGGACCGAGACGAGCTGAACCAGAGATGAAAAAGTCAACCTACGTTGACTTTAAGGCTCGGGGTGCCCGGAACCATTCCAGGCGCTCGGAGCAGCTCGGGGTGCCCGGAACCCTTCCGGGCGCCCGGAGCAGCCCGAGGCGCCCGGAACCCTTCCGGGCGCCCGGAATGAAGATGTTGACCAATCGATTCTGGGCTCCCCGACCAGTGCTATAAATATAGCACTGGTTTGCACAGATTTTTCAACTCACTTGTAATCAGTTTTCTCTGTGCTTTCATTTCTGTTCTTTTTATTTGTGTTGTCAACGCTGTAAAGAGGCTACTCCGCCCGAAAAAGATCATCAGATAGTGCGTTTACTTTCCTTGGATTAACAATCCCCTGATTACTAACCAAGTAAATCTCTTGTGTCTGCACTTTTCATTTAGTCTCTTTTTTTTATTATTACAAGTGTCTGTTAATTAGTTGAATATCTAAGAAAGGTTTTGGTTTATTTTTGTAGGGCAATTCACCCCTCCCCTCTTGCCGGCCTCCAAAGGGACCAACAGTTTATACACTATTGGGGTCAGAGATCTTCTCTGAACTTGTTTCGACTGTTAAGTCATGTTTGGGAGCGAAATAGATATAAGATGAAGTTTAGAACTACTTGAGGATTTGGGCCGTGTGGTGATGACCGGCCGTGTAGCCTTAAGAAGCACAAGTTTGGGCACGGCCGTGTGTGCCACACGGTCATGTAAGGCCCTCCCTGCTGGAGTAGGGCACGGCCGTGTAACCTTGGCCGAGTCACCTTGGCCATAACAAAGAGGGGCATGGCTGTTGTTGGGAATTTCGGGCCGCAAAAACCGCTTTTTCGCGTTGCGAAAACCCCGATTCCCATGCCACCGGATCCGTGCGAAGTAAAATAAAATAAAAATTTTATGAGTACGAGTTTCTTACATCTAGATCTACTCTAGAACTACATGGTCAAGAGATTTTACCCTCGATGCGATGCCCTTCGCAATCCCTCTCGTCCAACAGTTGGCCGGATCTCGAGATCGTCAAGTGTACGATCCTCTAGAAGTATCCACGCGAACAAACAAGGTGGAGAAGACCAAACAAAGGTGTGCTTGCACCTTAGATGGTTCGGCCAAGGAGGAGGAGAGGGAGAGCAAGAAGAGAGGAAGAAGATGAGAGTTACTTTGCTTGAATGAATGTAACGCCCGAAAATTCTCAAAATTATTTTAGAAATATTCTATGATTTTTCTGAAATTTTAGGATATTTTTTATAGAATATTTAGAGTATCGGAAGTAGCAAAAACAAATAGAATCGTAAAACGGGCTAGGCGGGTATTGAACCCGAGACCTCTTGGGGTCATACGACTTATAGATAGCTCTAGTAACCAAGTGAACCCAGCAGGGCCGTGCTGAAAGGAAAGGGAATCAATTATGTTTATACTTAAGTTAGGCAAATTAACCACTTAATATAAATAGGGAAATTAAGAGAGGAGTTATGAAATTTTTATTCGTAACTTTTCCTCTCCCAAAACCCTCACACGCCGCCTCTTCTCCTTTCCCTTCTCCTCTCGGCGCACCAAGCCCCCAAGGGCTAGGGTTCCACCCCAAGGGCACCTTCCGACGACGACTCAGACACGAGGACGTTTCTTTCTGCGAGAAGAATGCGTGGGCGCAAGAGAATCGTCGAGAAGATCGTCTCCACCGGAAAACTAGCGACTAGATTCGTAAGAAAATTAGCGCAAGAGATAAGAAACCCCTCACCTGCAGTATAAGTAGCTTTCGTATGATTGTGTTGCTTTAAATTAGCTGTATGCAAATTTTTGTCGACATACAGGGTGTATTTAACCCTCCTCACAGATTTAGGGATTAGTCGAGCATCTCTAGAGGGGCCGGACACGTTTTTCCCCCTTCAGTTGGGGTGTTAGACGTTGTCGGGTGCCTAGAGGTGATCTCCCTAATAGAGAGGAGAGTTGACGTACAGCAAGTGTTCGATAAAATAATTAGTATAGTTTTAGACAGTTTAACAGCTCAGTTAAATGCAACAGAAGTATTTAAGGTAACATAGTAGTCTTGCTTCAGCTTTTACAGGACTAGATGTCCAATGGGTGGGCTCCCACAGTCGCCTCTAGATTCAGACAACCTAGTTCTAGGTTTAGACAACCTAGTAAGAGCTAGACAAGAATTATTAGCTTATGTTCAGTATTTTATTTTAGCAGTGGCACTGTACTGGATTAGATATCCATTGGGTTGGGCTCCCATAGTCGTCCCTAGGTTCAGATAACCTAGTAACACTACTAAATTCGGGACTTGCAAACCCGGGTCTAGCTAGGGATGCGCGCATAGCACGTGCAGATGCCGGGCCCATCTGCAGCATGATTATTATTTTAATCTATTTATGAAAATAGTTTTCAAAACTTCACAAATAGTTATGTAAATTCAGTACAGCTTTAGCATTAGTTTAGAATTGGCTCAGATCATTTTGTTTGTAACAGTTTAGTTTTCTATTGATACAATGTGATAGCTTATGTTAGCACTTGTTGTCATGACTAGTTTGTTTGTATGCCATGCTATGCTTTTACATGTTCAGTATATATATATTTTGTTGGGTTATTGGACCGCGAAAACCGTGTTTTCACGTCGCGGAAACCCCGAATCACCCATGCCACTGGATCTCGTGCAAAGAATAGATTTCAAAAATTTCTTGTATGAGTTTCTACTTAGATCTACTCCTAGATCTACATGAAGAAAGGTTATACCTTTGAAGCGCGCCCTTTGCGAATCTCGCTCGTCCAAGGTGCCGGATCTCTAGACCGTCAAGCGTACGGTCCTCTAGAAGTATCCACACGAACAATCCTTGATGGAGAAGACCAAACAAAGGTGTGCTAGCACCTTGTCTTGTTCGGCCAAGAGAGGAGGAGAGGGAGAGGGAGAGCTTGAGAGGAAGAAGATGGAATAATGAGGCTTGAATGAAAAAATCAATTTCATTCACAATGATAAGTGGCCGGCCACTTCTCCAAGGTGTAACCCCCATTCTCATTAAATGTAGCCATTAAAGAGAATGGAGTTGTAACTCCCATGAGGTGGCACACTTTGATGATGTGGCACATCATCATTGGCCCACAACTTGCCATCTCACCAATGATGTGGGAATTAGTCAAGTCAAACTTGACTCTTCGTCTTCCTCTCAAGTCAAGTCAAACTTGACCAAATCTCTTCCATGGTTGATCTAATCTAACCATTTGATTCAAGCCAACTTGATCTAATGAATCTAATTCATTAAATTAAGTTGATTTAATGAGTCATAATCTAAATTAGACTCATTAAATACATGAATCAACTTGAGTCTAACTCAATTAGCCCAATTTGTATTACTCTTAATCCAATTTGATTCATCAAATGAATCCAATTCTCTTAGTTCATTATATGAACCTAATCTCCATCTAATTGTCCTTAGTGTGTGACCCTATAGGTTCTTGTAACGTTGGAAATGCCCCAAAACCCATTTAGGAGCATAAGTAATGAGTGGTATCTAGCAACACATCATTACTACCCAATGTTACAAGAATGTTGAGATCCAACATCACCTTGTGACTACTAATTGTGACTTCTCACAATATATGACAAGTGTCCTTCTATCCTACACATCTAGATTGATCAATATGAGGCATAGACCGTGTCATCCTCTAATCAATCTAAATCTTGAACTCCTAGTAGACTCGCTCAATCAAATGAGCTCAATATCCTATATTGACTCATTTGGGCATGACCATGCACTTCGTGGTCTCACTCTATCAAGAATATCGATGTCGCTCCCGTCATATAGGAGGGATAGATCCCATCTACATCACTCACATCCCTCTGCATAATTCGTTACATACCCAATAATCGCCTTTATAGTCCACCCAGTTACGGGTGACGTTTGACGAAACCAAAGTACATAACTCCTTATGTAGGGATCCATGGTGACTTCAGGTCTAAGGACTAGTAGTCATACTAATAGCCACATGAGAAAGTATATGACACTCATATAATAATCCATTATACTTTCTCATGGCGGGTCATTTAGTATACATTCTCCAATGCATACCCATGTGTCAACTTGATATCTCTATATCCATGACTTGTGAGATCAAGTCATCGAGTTGACCTACATGCTAGTCTTATTGCATTAACATTGTCCCTGAATGTTAATACTCAACTAGGAATGATTAAGAGTAGTGTTCCCTATATCATCTCACTATCGGTTCAACTAACCGAATGATATAGGTGAGAACCGTCTACTCAAGGACATTATTATACTTAGTTTATTTGACACCAATACAAGTAAGTATAATAACCAAAAATCTAAATGCCTTTATTTATATAGAATATGATACAATAAGTCCAAAATACAATCATCAAATGATTGGCTCTAGGGCTCTAGCTAACAATCTCCCACTAGCACTAGTGCCAATCAGTGTAGGCTCTAAGCCCAAATGACCTAGTGTGACCATCATGCTTCTTCTGTGCCAAAGCCTTGGTCAAGGGATCTGTGATGTTAGCCTCTGTAGGTACTCTACAAATCTTCACATCTCCTCTCTCGATGATCTCTCGAATGAGATGGAAGCGCCGTAGTATGTGTTTGGTCCGCTGGTGTGAGCGAGGTTCCTTCGCCTGTTCTATAGCTCCATTGTTGTCACAATAGAGCTCAATAGGGTCAGGAATGCTAGGAACCACCCCAAGTTCAGTGATGAACTTGCGAATCCAAACTGCCTCCTTTGCTGCCTCTGATGCAGCAATATACTCGGCCTCTGTCGAAGAATCAGCTACTGTGTCCTGCTGCCTCTGATCCAGGAATGCTAGGAACCACCCCAAGTTCAGTGATGAACTTGCGAATCCAAACTGCCTCCTTTGCTGCCTCTGATGCAGCAATATACTCGGCCTCTGTCAAAGAATCAGCTACTGTGTCCTGCTTCGAACTCTTCCAACTCACAGCACCACCATTAATGTAAAATACGAACCCCGACTGCGATCTATAGTCATCCTGGTTGGTCTGGAAGCTAGCATCACTGTAACCCTTTACAGCTAGCTCATTATTGCCTCCATATATCAAGAAATATTCTTTAGTCCTTCTCAATTACTTAAGAATATTCTTGATCGCTATCCAGTGACTTTCACCTAGATCTGACTGGTATCTGCTCATCATGCTCAAAGCATACGAGACATCAGGTCGAGTACATAGCATGGCGTACATGATCGATCCTATGGCTGAGGCATAAGGTATCTGATCCATGTGATCTCTCTCCTCTCTATAAGAGGGACCTTGAGTCTTCGAAAGACTCATGCCATGTGACATCGGCAGAAATCCCTTCTTGGAGTTCTGCATGGCAAACCGTAAGAGTACCTTGTCAATGTATGTACTCTGACTTAGGCCAAGCAATCTCTTAGATCTATCTCTATAGATTTGTATCCCTAGAATGCGGGATGTCTCACCTAAGTCCTTCATTGAGAAGCAACTCCCTAACCAGGTCTTGACAGACTGAAGCATAGGGATGTCCTTCCCAATGAGTAGTGTGTCATCCACATACAATATGAGGAAGACAACTATATCCCATACAACCTTCTTGTAGACACAAGGCTCATCTTCGTTCTTGATGAAACCAAACTGTTTGATTGCATCATCGAATCGAAGATTCCAGCTTCGAGAAGCTTGCTTTAGTCCATAAATGGACATATGCAGCTTGCATACTCTGCTAGTATGCTTTGGATCTACAAAACCCTCAGGTTGTGTCATGTACACATCCTTGAGTAGGTTTCCATTCAGAAATGTGGTTTTGACGTCCATCTGCCAGATCTCGTAATCGTGGTATGCTGCAATAGCAAGCATGATCCGAATGGACTTAAACATCGCTACTGGAGAAAAGGTTTCATCATAGTCAATACCATGAATCTGCTTGAAACCTTTAGCTACCAAGCGACCCTTATAGATAAGTCCATCCATGTCAGTCTTTCTCTTAAAGACCCACTTGCACCCAATGGGTTTTATCCCTTCAGGTGGATCAACCAAAGTCCATACTTGGTTGGTGTACATGGATTCCATCTCGGATCTCATGGCCTCTAGCCATTTCTCGGAATCTGGTCTCATCACAACTTCCTGATAGGTGGTAGGCTCATCATCTATGAGCACAATGTCATCATGGTCAGACAAGAGAAATGAGTATCTCTTAGGCTGACGACGTACCCAATCAGACCTGCGAGGAGGTATGTCTACTTGAACTGGTTATTGTTCCTCAACTCTTTGTGGAAGAACATCATCCACAACACTTTGTGGTTCCAGTTCAACTTCCATCGAGGCATCAGTGCTATTGTTCGCATCTTGAACTTCTTCAAGATCGAACGCGCTCCCACTAGTCTTTCTAGAAACAAAGTCCCTTTCTAGAAAGACCCCAGTCTTTGCCACATCTACCTTGTGCTGACTGGGAATGTAGAAGTAATATCCCTTAGTTTCCTTGGGATATCCAATAAAGTTGCACTTGTCGGATTTGGGTCCTAACTTGTCTGAGACTTGACGTCGAACGTAAGCCTCACAACCCCAAATACTCATGAAAGACACCTGGGCATCTCTCCCAGTCCATATCCTATATGGTGTCTTTATCACGGCCTTGGATGGAACTCGGTTGAGTATAAAAGCTGCCGTGTCTAGAGCATAGCCCCAAAGGTATGTCGGAAGATCTATGTGACTCATCATCGATCGTACCATATCTAATAGGGTATGATTCCTCCTTTCAGATACACCATTCCACTGTGGTGTTCCAGGAGGAGTGAGTTGGGATAGAATCCCACACTCAGCTAGATAGTCACGAAACTCATGGCTAAGGTATTCTCCACCTCGATCGGATCGAAGTATCTTAATACTCTTGCCAAGCTGGTTCTGTACTTCATTTTTGAATTATTTGAACTTTTCAAAGGATTCAGACTTATGTGTCATCAAGTACACATAACCATATCTACTGAAGTCATCAGTAAATGTGATGAAGTACCTATAACCGCCTCTAGCAGCGATATTGAAAGGGCGACATACATCACTATGTATGAATCCTAACAAATCAATCGCTCTCTCGATGTGCCCACTAAAAGGAGTCTTGGTCATCTTTCCTCGTAGGCATGACTCGCATACCTCATATGATTCAAAATCAAATGAGTCCAGCATACCATCCTTATGGAGCTGGGATAAGCGCTTGTCATTTATATGACCTAAGCGACAGTGTCAGAGGTAGGTTTGGTTCATGTTATTTGACTTGAACCTCTTGGTATTTATGTTATAGATAGGACTCTCAAGGTCTAGAATATAGAGTCCGTTTATCATAGGTGCACTACAATAGAACATATCGTTTAAATAGACGGAACAACATTTGTTCTTTATAGTCAACGAGAAACCTTTCTTGTCCAAACAAGAAACTGATATAATGTTCTTAGTTAATGCAGGAACATAACAACAATCGACTAACTCTAGTACAAGACCAGAGGGCAGAGATAGACAGTAAGTCCCTACAGTAACAGCAGCAACCCGTGCTCCATTGCCTACTCGTAGGTCCACCTCGCCCTTTGTCAATGCCCTGCTATTTCAAAGCGCCTGCACATCAGTACAAATGTGAGAAGCACATCCTGTATCTAATACCCATAATGTAGAAATAGATAGATTGACTTCTATAACATATATACCTGAAGTGGAAGTCTCACTTCGCTTCTTCTTAAGATCCTCCAAGTATACCTTGCAGTTCATCTTCCAGTGCCCGGTCTGACCGCAGTGGAAGCAGGTAGCATCCTTGGCGACCCCTCCTTTAGGCTTCAGTGCCTTGCCTTTGCCCTTGGCTTGGGACTTTCCCTTGCCTTTGGGCTTTCCCTTGCCCTTATGTTTCTGAACCATCAGAACAGTGTTGGGCTTAGCCTTCTTAAGGTTGAGCTCAACAGTTCTCAACATGCTTTGCAGCTCAGGCAGTGGTTTGTTAATTTCGTTCATGTTGTAATTCATGACAAATTGACTGTAGCTCTCTGGCAAGGATTGCAAGATCGAGTCTGTGGCCAGCTCTTGGCCAAGTGGGAATCGCAACCTCTGTAGGGTCTCTATATACCTAATCATCTTGAGCACATATGGACCTACGGGAGTCCCATCTTGCACTGAAACAGTGCCTTGGAGATCTCGAATCTCTCATGCCTCGCTTGTCCTTGATAAAGCCGACGAAGATGTTCAACCATATCGTAAGTGCCCATTAACTCGTGTTGCTTCTGAAGCTCAGAGTTCATGGTCGCGAGCATTAGACAGGACACATCTAATGCGTCATCTTGATGCTTCTTGAAAGCATCTCGGCCAGCTCGCGGGGCAGTGGCAGGAGGAGCCTCCGAAATGGGCTGCTCCAGAACGTACAGTTTACGTTCTTGGGTGAGAACTATTCTCAGGTTCCTGTACTAGTCCAGGAAGTTTGCTCCGTTGAGCTTGTCCTTCTTGAGGACAGATCACAGGGAAAAGGTGTTCGTATTCGACGTCATTGTAATCTACAACAGAAATAAAAGCAGAAATAAATATCATATTCTTAATCATTTAATTAGGCCTTTAACTAAATGATGCTCCCACTGAATTCTATAATTCATGTGGGACAAGATCCACATCATACTAACCCTTGAGTTAGCTTTGGCTAATACGCCCAAGACTTAGTATGATCGGTAGGTAACGATTACCAATTACATCTCTATGCAACTCTTGTTTATAGAATCAAAATCCGCATTTATATTAAAACTCGAGTTAGCTTTGGCTAATACGCCCGAGAGTTAATATATATGTGATTTTGACCTAACTTTCCAACCGTTGGAAGAATGCCTATAGTTATACTCGATCCAACCGAGTTAACTAGGAATACTCAATCTAATTGAGTTGTACTCACCCATGCATTGATAGGAGGGACCAAGATTGTCCCTCCGTACCCTACCAAGATAGTATGTGTTGCTCTGCTTTGGCAGATTCAACAACTACATGCGATCGAGGTAGTGGTATGTATCACGGCATGGTAGGCATTACGAGTTGACGTGATTTAGATCTAATCTAAATGATGATGCATATCAAATACTTTGAGTTAGATCTAATCTAATCGTGGGGTGCATCTTGTGCACGATTTAGATCTTATCTAATCGCTAGGCACTAATTAACTACTTAATTAAACATGCATCACATACATATAAGCAATTAATTAAATTTTTTTGTGATTGTGTCATGGCCCTACTACGATCTTCTCAAGTCAATGAGAAGATCGGATGGTCAACCTAAGGTCAACAGCTTCTCAAGCTTCTTCCTTTGACCACCTTGTGTTGCTCGCGCCCTCCTCGTAACTCTGTCTCGTGTAGACCTTCCACCGCTTCAAAATTTACATTACAATTTTGAAACTCGAGTTACATTCAAGTCTAAATCTAATTTACAACCAGAATAAAAGAAAGGCACGACGCGCAGGTCACGAAAAAAAAATAAATAAAAGTACAACACACACATCACGGCGCGCAGGCCGTATTTTGAATTACAACACATTTCCAAATCCAATTTGGGTCGTTTGGGCCATGACTATCACAAAATTAATATATAATTCAAAATTATATATTTCTATAATTTTCTATAATTTTTTATAATTTTACAGATTTTATGAGTAAATTTTTCCCGGCGGTCCCGATTAGCGATTTCGGGCGCAATCACGGAGCAAATCCCCTTGCGGGGTTAGGGGCAGTACCCCCGCGCCTAAGTACGCTGTCCCAAAATGATTTGGGTCGAAACATTGCCGTTTCGGAAAATTCTTCTCGGTAGTCGAAGCATACAAGTGTTAAAACACTTGTGCTTCGCTTCTACGAGACAAATACCCATAAAATCATAAAAATTTGGAAATTCACAGAAAGTTACAGTATGCATATTTTTCATAAAAATACTAATTAAACTCATACAAGTCTTCGCACGTGGCTCTGATACCACTGTTGGGTTATCGGGTCGCGAAAATCCCGAATCACCCATGCCACTAGATCTCGTGCAAAGAATATATTTCAAAAATTTCTTGTATGAGTTTCTACTTAGATCTACTCCTAGATCTCCATGAAGAAAGGTTATACCTTTGAAGCGCGCCCTTTGCGAATCCCGCTCGTCCAAGGTGCCGGATCTCTAGACCATCAAGCGTACGGTCCTCTAGAAGTATCCACACGAACAATCCTTGATGGAGAAGACCAAACAAAGGTGTGCTAGCACCTTGTCTTGTTCGGCCAAGTGAGGAGGAGAGGGAGAGCTTGAGAGGAAGAAGATGGAATAATGAGGCTTGAATGAAAAAATCAATTTCATTCACAATGATAAGTGGCCGGCCACTTGATCTCCAAGGTGTAACCCCCATTCTCATTAAATGTAGCCATTAAAGAGAATGGAGTTGTAATTCCCATGAGGTGACACACTTTGATGATGTGGCACATCATCATTGGTCCACATCTTGCCATCTCACCAATGATGTGGCAATTAGTCAAGTCAAACTTGACTCTTCCTCTTCCTCTCAAGTCAAGTCAAACTAGAACAAATCTCTTCCATGGTTGATCTAATCTAACCATTTGATTCAAGCCAACTTAATATAATGAATCTAATTCATTAAATTAAGTTGATTTAATGAGTCATAATCTAAATTAGACTCATTGAATATATGAATCAACTTGAGTCTAACTCAATTAGCCCAATTTGGATTACTTTTAATCCAATTTGATTCATCAAATGAATCCAATACTCTTGGTTCATCATATGAACCTAATCTCCATCTAATTGTCCTTAGTGTGTGACCCTATAGGTTCTTGTAACATTGGCAATGCCCCTAAACCCATTTAGGAGCATAAGTAATGAGTGGTATCTAGCAACACATCATTACTACCCAATGTTACAAGAATGTTGAGATCCAACATCGCCTTGTGACTACTAATTGTGACTCCTCATAATATATGATAAGTGTCCTTCTATCCTAGACATCTAGATTGATCAATGTGAGGCATAGACCGTGTCATCCTCTAATCAATCTAAATCATGCATGAACTCCAAGTAGACTCACTCGATCAAATGAGCTCAACATCTCATTTCGTGAACATCTCATTTCTTTAGTCCTTCAGGAAGTAGATTGATTGGGGCCCTCAATCAATCAGCGGATCGATTCGGGAACCTAGTTTCGTGAACAGTAAGCTTTTGGATCGATCAGCCGATCGATCCAGTCGCATTCTGTCGCGAACAGATAGTTCGGGGATCGATCGTTCGATCGATCGGGAAATCGCTCCCGCGAACAGAGAGCTCTGGAATCGATCGTTGGATCAATTGGACATACGGGATTGATCAGCCGATCGATCCAGATGCTAGCTCCCGCATACAGTAGGGTCCTGAATTGATCATTGGATGGATTGCCCAACCTGGATCGATCAGCCGATCGATCCAAATTAGTCCCCGTGCACAGTAGCACGCTGGATCGATCCGTGGATCGATCAGAGGCCTAGTACTAGTTGAAAACACCTTAGTTCAGCCCCAGATGACAGCAAAAACCTAGAACACCCCTTCTAGCATAGCCACAGCAAATTCAAGGGGTAGTTTAAACATTAAGCTCAGATAGCATAGCGATTAACAGAAGCATATTCATTAGTTCAGCAAAAATTTTAATCAGATCAGCTTTCCGCACATGAATTAGTTAGCCTAATGTAACGATCGGCCTCACAGCCTAGCCAGTAGAAGGTGGGTCATTACTGTTTATTCCAGCAAGCTTCACATATGTTTAGAGTAAGCTAGTTGAGTTCTTTTAATTTGAGGCATGCAGTATATGTTTTAAATTCAACAAGTTTTAGATTTAGTTTAAGCTTGTATAATAAGTAAATTTTCATAAGTATTGCTTATAGATTTTGATAAGTATTGCATGCAGAACTCCAATCTTAGAACAGAATTTTATTAAGCTTAACATGTAGAATTTTCTTAGCATAGTAGGCAGATTTTTGGTTTAAGTATTTCAAAGTTAGAATTTGCTTAAATATTTCAGTTTCTTTTTAAAGATGTATTCTTTTAGAAGTATTAACAAGTATAAGAAAGATAAAGAAAAGAAAGAAAAGGTCAAGGCCTTAAGTAGATCCCAAAGTCAAGACTTTAGGAATTTTTGGCACACAAGGTGCTTATTAAAATGGCAAGGCATTTAAAGAAGAAGTAATTAAGATTATAAGTATTTTACTTTTAAGAAGAGGCTAGTACCCGACTTCCAAGGTTGTCGTTAAACAAATCCAGGTGTCCAATTCCAAGGTCTTGGCCCTGGTAGACCAAGGTCTGCTCTTTTAGGATTGGTGGCTCGCTACCCCAACCTATTAGGGAACGCGCATAAGATGGTACTATGCCTGGGCCCAAGAAAAAAGTTGATTATTATTTTAATGTATTATAAGTATAAGCTTTTGAACAAGTAAAATAAGTTTTTTTACATAAGTATAAAAGTATTAAAGGATAAGTTTTAAACAAGTGAGATAAAAGAATAGGTTTAGAACAAATGAATTAAGTTTCACTTTGTTTTAAAATCAGCAAGTTGAGTTTTCTTTTATGCTAGCATGTTATTTAGATTAGTTTACTATTCTTTGCTATTAGAAGAGCATGAGTAACTTTACATGTTTAGCATTTCAGTATGTTTGTTTCTTTTACTAGTAGATGAGCATGAGTAGTTTTCATTTTGAGCATTCAGTTTTAGTTTTCAGTATATTCACATGCATATCGGGTTTTGTGAGTTAGATAGTGCTTACTAAGCATTTTGCTTATAGATTGCATTTCCTCTTACTGCAGATAAAGGAAGACGAGGAGGAGGTATGGATGGTGTGTGATGCCAGGACTATGGAAGTCTTGGGACTTAGTCTAAGAATTTGTTAGATTAATTCTGTATATAGGTTGATAAGAAAATTTAAGCTGTAATTTATTTTGTTTCCGCTGTTCATTACTTGCATGATTTGATTTTATTAAATTGCGTGGTGATATTATTTCTTTTGTGTGTTTGATATATGTTCCAGCCACCTGTGGCTGATGTATATTATGTTTGTATCCCAGTTTAAGGTCACCAGTACAGGGGAGGCTCTGTCGAAATTTTTCGGTAAAGACTCCTCGTGATTTCGATCATACCGGTTAAGTAGAGTTAGTAGTTAAGTAACGGTCATCCTTAGAGAGTAGTATAGTATAGTAAGAAGGGTGGTCGTTACATGCTAATAACCTCGAGATCTTATGTCGTATTCCTTGCCTCCTGTAGGACGTCGTGTGGGCGACGATCCTCCAAGATGAACACCACGCAAGAACTCCTCCTCATTCTCTAAGTATCAGCCACAACCACCACCAAGGGACGAATGAGAACAAGAGGAAAGGCAAGAGGAGAGGGCCAGCCACAAGAGGGGGCACAAACAAGAGAAAAAGAATTGATGTCTCATGTGGCCTCTCCTCCCCTTCTTTTATAATACTTGCCCAAGGCAAATAAGGAAAGATTTTTACAAAAATTAAAATCTTCCTCTTGTTTTTCCTTTCTTCCATTTTAATTCCTTTTTTTTCCTCTTGATTGATAGGTTGATTGGCTGGCCCCTTGCTTGGGCACCAAGCAAGGGTCGTCGGCCCTTAAAAGGAGAAAAAATAAACTTGTAAAAATTTTATAAGCAAAGAAGGAAAACTTTTATAAAATTTTACAAGCTCTCTTTTAATTTCCTAGTGTGGATTTCAAAAATGGAAAATTTTAAAACAAGTTTTAAGATTTAAAACTTCTCATTTAAAATTTCCTATTTTAACATGGTTACAAAAAAGAAAAGTTTTAAATCTAAAACTCTCTTTTTAAAAACCTTGTGGATGGTTAAAAAAGGAAAGTTTTAAATCTAAAACTCTCTTTTTAAAAACCATTTGGATGGTTAAAAAAGGAAAGTTTTTAAACTTTTAAAACTCTCTTTTAAACTATGTGGCCTATTTCAAATAAGGAAAGTTTTGTAAATTTAAAATCTCTCTTTTAAAACTTGTAGTTATCTATAAAGAGAAGATTTTAAAAATTCAAAGCAACCCTCATAATTTGAATTATGGTGGGCGGCCCCTTCTTGCTTGGGCACCAAGCAAAGGGTCGGCTCCTTTGAGAAGGAAGTGGCCGACCCCTATGGCTTGATCAACAAGCCATGAGCCGACCCCCTCTTGGACACCAAGATGGCCTTTTCATGAGTGGATTTGAGGCTTTATTGAGGCTACGACAGGGACATAGAGGATAAATTGGTTTTGGCCTCCCGACGAGCTCGAGTATCCTGTGTTCGCCCCGAACACACAACTCAAATTCATCAATAATAACTCATTCCACTAGAGAGTTATTATTGCACTACCGCACCAATCCCAAATTATATTATGGGCTCCTACTTATCATGAGTGTGTTAATCTCCTTGTGTTTAAGATATCAAATGTCTATTAATTTAATTGAGTTACTGACAACTCACTTTAATTAATATCTTAGTCCAAGAGCAGTACCACACAACTTCATTGTAATGTCAGACTAAGTCCACCTGCAGGGGTTAACATGACAATCCTTATGAGCTCCTCTTGGGGGCATTCTCAACCTAGATTACTAGGATACAGTTTTCTTCTATAATCAATAACACATAGTATAAGTAATATCATTTCCCAACTTATTGAGCCTTTTGATTTATCGAGCTAAATCTCACCCTTTGACCAATTTTACCTTAGTCTCCATTTCACACATTTCTAGATTATTAATCGAGTTAACCTATAGGGTTGGTGAAATGGTTTTCAATTTTACTTGAAAAGAATTAGTTTGAATTTTGAATCTAATTTGACCTTGTATTAGATTTTGGTTTGGCCATTAATCAGTTAAATACATATTTTAAAAATTGACTTATAAGTTGTGGTAAGGCACAATGGCCTTTTATGATATCGAAGAAACAACCACCTCCTTAAATAAAGCCTTTTTAAGAAATTATACTTTTAACCTACTTATTGAAAAATTTAGGTCTAACTAGTTTTGGATGTGGTGAGGTAGCTTCAGTTAATTTCTCTCAACTAAGTGCACAAAATAGGATAATCCATACCCAACTTGGATACACTTATTCTTAGCATCCCTAATATACTATCGTCTCACCACATCCTAACACTAGGTTGTTATGTATCAAATTGACTATTTTCTAACCTAGCCATGCTAAGTTAAGTAAAAAATAAACTGAGGATGCATAACAAAAGTAACAAATGAAACAATTATGCAATTTTATCTTACAATAAAATTATTTTTTCTATTGGTTCTCTCTGAATCATAACTTTGATATGGTTTATCTAGGTAATGAATATAACTATTGTGGATTCAATATTGATTTAGTCCAACTTAAATACTCATGATTGATTTAGGGACCCATGGTTAGACTTGAATTCTAGCAGTTCATTAACTAATAATAGATATGATTTTGAATCGTTTCATAGGCTTATAAGCATGTGAAGATCAATTGTATATGATCCTTTGTGTTTCGAGTAATATATTAAGGGACTTGGAGATCGAAGTTAACCATTTTAATGATCCTTTTAGTTCTTCAACTTCAATTTTCAAAGGAATTTTATTACTCAAGTTGTTGGACTTTTGTTGAAGTTCCATTTTGAACTTATTCATTTGAAGTGCTTAGGGTAGTCTTATCCTTAAGGACTTCTACATTCTTTTAGAGTGACTCAACCTTGATATTGGTTTTGGCTAATTTCAAACCAAATTACAAATGACAGTATATAACTTATTAACATAGGGAGAGACTACCTAATTATTGGGCTTGTCAGGAAAGTATATATAGATCTATGGCTTATCTCAAACTTTGGTTCAAATTTGGACTCAAACTCGAGTTCAAATTTGGTCTTAGCTGATTGTTCTATTATCAATTGTGTTAGGAGGTTGGATTGAGCTTATTCTTCCTCTTTTGACTCCTCCGATAATGATTCTATTAGAGTTGAAGGAACTAGATTTTTGATAATTTGAAAAGGTTCAAAATTAAGGCTTATTTTTATTTAATGAAAGTTTACTGAGTGTGCAGGTAGGTCAACTAGAATATCCAAGTGATACTTGTTAAAGGAAAAGCCCTAGTGAATATTAGGAAAAGGAAAAGCCTAGCAGGTCAGCTGAATCAGATACTAGGTAGAAGGCTTGGCAAATTAAAGTCACAAGGCAGGAAGTATAGATGGGTTTGGAGGATCAGACGTCTAGTAGGTCAATGGGGCTAGAGGACATGACATTTGAGGAAGCACTAGACGTCGGAAGATTGGATGCCGAGTAGAAAATCCAAACATGATGAGTTTTTCCAACCCAAGGTGGCTGATATTGTAACGCCCGAAAATTCTCAAATAAATTTTAGAAATGTTTTATTATTTTTCTAGAATTTTAGAATATTTTTTTATAGAATTTTTGGAGTAGCAGAAGTAGCAAAATTAAATAAAAACATAAAACAGCCTAAGCGGGGATTGAACCCGCGACCTATGGACTCTATGACATATAGGGTGACTTAGTAACCAGGGGGCCCCAGTAGGGGTGTGCTGAAAGAAAAGGAGAGAAATTATATTTATGATTGAGTTGGGACGTATTAACCACTTAATATAAATAGGAAATTTAAGTGGGAGATTTTATTTTCTGAACGACACCTCTCCCTCACCCTCACACGCCACCCTCTCTCTTCTCCCGCACCTTCTCAGCGCACAAGCCCAAGAGACCTAGGGTTCCATCCCTAAGGTCATAGGAACACTTTCCGGTGATAACTCCGGCACGAGGACGCTCCCCTCCGTGAGAATAAAGCGTAGACGTAAGAGGATCACCGAAAAGATCTCTTTTCCAGAAATCTAGCGATCGGATTGTAAGAAAATTTAGCGCAGGAAATAAGTAACCCCTCACCTGCACTATAAGTAGCTATTCGTATGATTTTATATCCTTAGTTCGCTCTTATGTTCCTAGTGCAACCATATGCAGAGTTAGAGCACACCAGGTGCTCGATAAAATGCCTAGTACAGTTATATGCTACAGTAGGTGTTTTAATAGTTCAGTTAAAAGCCATAGATGCATTTTAAATAGTATACTTAGCCTTGCTTCAGTTGATATGGGACTACTATCCAATGGGTGGGCTCCCATAGTCGCCTCTAGGTTCAGATAACCTTGCTCTAGGTTCAGATAACCTATTAAAAAGCAGGATAAGATAAATCAATTTATAAATAGTATTTTACTTTTATAAGTGGAACTGTACTGGAATCTCAGTTGTCTTTGGGTTGGGCTCCCATAGTCGTCCCTAGGTTTAGATAACCTAGTAAACCCTACTAGATTCGGGACTTGCTACCTCGGGCCTAGTTAGGGATGAGCGCATAGCAAGTACAGTTGTTGGGCCCATCAACAGCATGATTATTATGTTTATCTATTTATGAAAAGAGTTTTCAAACTTCACAAATCAGATATGTGAATACAGCTTAGCTTCGGTTTAGTTTTCTTATTGATATAGCAAATAGCTTTATGTTCAGTCTTTGATTGCCATGACTTGTATGCCTATATGCCATGTTTTAGCATGTCCAGCATGATCATCAGCATGTATTTCAACAAGCATCTTTGGAAGCATGATTTCGTAGAATGCATGTTTTTGTGAGGTAGATGGTTCTTACTAAGCTCCCAAGCTTATAGTTTCCTTTTTCCTTATACTACAGATAGAGGTAAAGGGAAGATGGATTAGCGGAGGCTGGAGGGCAATGCGACAAGATGTGTGTGGGAAGGAACTTGGAGTAAAGATTCTTTGGGAATTAGCTATCTAAATACTTAGTATTTCGGATCTTGTTACTCTTCTGCATTTTTAGGATGTTAAGTATCATGAATTATGAAAGTATGTACTATGCCATGCCTAGACTTCTAGTTATCTTGACGTTAGTAATAAACCATGAACAATGACAGTAGGGGCATGCCTATAACTCTTGTGATTAGTTTTAAGCTGATACATGGCATCTTATTTGGATTAGTGGTGAATTACAGTAGAAATCACAGAAATCAGAGCTCCAATCGATCAGCCGATCGATTGGAGGGTCCTTAATCGATCAGTCGATCGATTGGGGAGTGATTTCCCGCGTACAGTAAGCTGAAGAATCTATCAGCTGATCGATCAGCCATGGATCGATCAGCCGATCGATCAGGAAGTAACTCCCTGCATACAGAACGCTATTGAATCGATCAGCTGATCGATTGAGGAGCTCTCAATTGATCAGCCGATCGATTTGACATGACTTCCGCGTATAGAGAGCTGCGGAGTCGATCAGCTGATCGATTGACATTATTCAATCGATCAACCGATCGATCGGGAGAACTCCCCGTGTACAGAATGTTACTGAATCGATACTTGGATCGATTGGTCAGGCTGGATCGATCAACCGATCGATTCAGATGGTTCTTCCGTGCACAGTAGCACGTTGAGTCGATTAGTGGATCGATTAACATTTTTCAATCGATTGAGCCTCGACCTCAATCGATTGGGAAAGCCTGATTTAGGCTAGAGAGCTCTGTTTTCAGTCCCTGGACCATAGGGTGAGTTTAGATTCCATTCCTTCGTATATGTACAACAATGAAAGGGTAATTTAAACATAAGTTACAGATTTTAATAGTCATTAGCAGAGTAAGTTTTAATTAGTCCAGTTTTCCGCACAGAATAGTTTAGCATAATGTAACTCCCGGCCTTACAGCTTAGTCAGTAGAAAGTGGGTCGTTACAGAGTGGTATCAGAGCAAGTTTCATACTTTCTCCACACACACATCAGCATTGAACCTGCAGCTTCCAAGTAAGAATACCTCTCACTTTATTTATTTTTTGTTTGCTTTCATGTTTATAGATAACTAAAGCTTGTTTATATATGACAACATCTAACATGATAATAGTAGTTATATACCTATGATTGTATTAGCTATGTATGTCCTTTATTTCCTTAGAAAATGGTACGAGGACGCCCAACTAGAAAGACACCAGCTACTAAGCCCCAGCATGAGGCAGGCAGCTCAGTGCCTCCCCCAGACCTTGTAGAGGTAGTGGCTCAGTTAAAGAAGCAACTAGCTGAACAACAACAGGAGATAGCCACCCTAAGGGCTAATCAGCAAAACACTCCCACTATCACTCCAGAACCTAACTTAACAACCCCAGTAGTGATAGAGGTTCCACCAATCCAACCTGCAGCACCAGTAGCCCCAACAACATGGGGAAGGAGAGAAGCCTATCTGATCCAGTGGCAGAAAATCAAGCCAGAGAACTTTTCAGGCACCAGTGAACCATGGGATGCCCAAGCCTGGTTCAAAACACTAGAGAGTACGATGGAGCTTCTGGACTGGCCAGAGTATGAAAAGGTGAAATGCGCCTCCTTCTGCCTGGCAGGAGACGCACGTATGTGGTGGGAGAGGATTAAAGTGAAGTGCCCAGTGAACCAGATGACATGGGCCGACTTTGAGAGAGAATTCTTTGAGGAGTTCTTTCACATGCGGGTCAAGAACCGCCATTATGACGAGTTCACTGAATTTCGCCAGGACAACCTTTCAGTTGGGGAGGCCGTGAAGAAATTCAACAGACTGACTCATCTATACCCTGAACTAGTCAGCACTGAAAGAGAACGAGTCCGGTTGATGCTCAAAATGCTAAGGCCGGAAATAGCAATGAATGTGGCCAGCGGCGTTCATAGGCCGCAAACTACTGAAGAACTAGTAAGTAGTGCTCTGATCACCGAGCATTACGAGAACAACATCAAGCAGCAGAAGCAAGCCTTTTCAGAGTCCAAAGGCCAAGGAGGCTAAGGTACTCAGAAACACCAGGGCCACAACTCTAACTGGAAAGGGAACTCCAGTAACAAACGTAAACCAGGGAGTTACCCAAAAGGAGGAACAGGTAGCAAACAACCTCGCTATCCCAAGTGTTCTACTTGTGGGAAATTTCACCCCGGAGTTTTTCGCAAGGGCACACGAGGATGTTTCAAATGTGGCCAGGAAGGGCATATGACTAAGCAATGCCCGAACAAGACTAGTTTTCCCCCACCGCGGTCAATTCAGTACGAAGACAAACCAGCATAGTTACACCAGATGCAGGCTGCTTTAGATGGTCCACACATCAGCCAAGGCAGACTAGAAGCCCCCTCAGCCATGACGAACGCGAGGATCTTCTCACTCACCAAAGAGGACATAGCGAATGCCTCGACAGTTGTTACTGGTCAGATCAATATTTTACAGCAAAGTACAACTATCTTATTCGATACTGGGGCAACCCATTCTTATATATCAAGGACATTCGCCGAAAAGTTGGCGATATATCCAGAGGTACTCAGGGGTCAGTTTTTGACAACACTACCTTCAGGAGAAATCATGGCATCCACGCACTAGCATCGAGCAGTGTCAGTCATTATAGTAGACAGAGAGCTTTTTGGTGATCTGATAGTGCTATATATGACTGACTACGATGTCATCTTGGGAATGGACTTTCTGATCAAGTACGGTGCCTCCATAGAGTGCCATAAACAGAAAGTTATATTCCAACCTGAAATAGGAGTGCAGTTTGGGTACATAGGAGAACCAAAGAGAAAGGCCAAGAAGTTTCTCTCAGCTCTGAAAGCATAGAAACTACTTGATTCAGAATGTACGGGATTCTTAGCACATGTAGTCAATACCAGTCAAGACAAGGACCAAAAGCTAGAAGAGGTCCGAGTTGTATGTGACTACCCAGCAGTTTTCCCTGAAGAGTTACCAGGCCTAGCACCAGACAAGGAGATTGAATTTGAGATAGAACTTATTCCCGGTACAAATCCCATCTCCAAAGCACGCAACCGCATGGCTCTAGCAGAACTAAAGGAACTTCAGGAGCAACTACAAGAGCTGCTCGACAAGGGCTTCATACGCTCTAGTCACTCATCATAGGGAGCACCTGTATTGCTCGTGAAGAAGAAGGACAGGAGCATGCGCATGTGTATAGACTACCGGGCACTAAACCAAGTCACGATTAAGAACAGGCATCCTCTTCCTAGGATAGATGACCTGTTTGATCAGCTAAAGGGAGCAGCAGTGTTCTCTAAAATAGATATCAGATTAGGATATCACCAAGTGAGTGTTAAAGAGGGTGATATACCCAAGACAGCTTTCAGGACCAGATACAAACATTATGAGTTCGTAGTCAATGGCTTTGGCGTGACGAATGCTCCAGCTACCTTCATGGACCTCATGAACAGAGTATTCAGAGAATACTTAGATAAGTTTGTTATCGTGTTTATCGACGACATTCTCATTTATTCCAAAACTCAAGAAGAACACGCAGAGCACCTGAAGATAGTACTGCAGACCCTTCAGCAGAACCAGTTGTACGCCAAGTTCACGAAAAATGAATTCTGGCTCGATCAGGTATCCTTTCTGGGTCACATCATCTCCAAGGATGGTATCATGATAGACCCCAGTAAGATAGAAGCTGTGAGTAACTGGAAGAGACCTAAGAATGCTAGTGAAATCAGAAGTTTTCTGGGACTAGCAGGCTATTATAGAAAATTTGTAGAGGATTTCTCCAGGATAGCCTCTCCACTGATAGCTCTCAATAGGAAGAACAGAAAATTTCAGTGGACAGAGGATTGTGAGAACAGTTTCATGGAGCTCAAAAGAAGATTGACCAGTGCTCCTATTCTGACTCTGCCAGAAAATATAGACAACTTTGATATTTACAGTGATGCCTCTAAATTGGGACTAGGAGCAGTACTGATGCAAAATGGCAAGGTGATCGTCTATGCCTCTAGACAACTCAAGGACTATGAGAGGAACTACCCTACTTATGACCTTGAGCTTGCAGCAGTTGTCTTCGCCCTCAAAATTTAGAGACATTACTTGTATGGAGATCAGTGCCGAGTGTATACAGATCATCAGAGTCTAAAGTATTTCTTCACACAGAAGGATATGAATATGCGACAGCGCAGATGGCTCGAGCTGGTCAAAGACTACGACATAGACATCCTCTACCACCCAGGAAAGGCCAATAAGGTGGCAGACGCACTTAGCAGGAAGTCCAGTGCCACCTTACTATCCCTAGCAGCCATGTCACCGCCCCTACAAATGGAGAGTACAGATTTCGATCTCGAGTTTATAGTTAGGCAACTCTCTACTATGACATTGGCATCTACCCTGCTTGGTGACATCCAGACAGCTCAAGATCAAGACCTTGAAATTTAGAAAATCAAGCAAGGATTAACAGAATCAGAAAGTAAAGAGTTCAAAGTATCTGATAGTGGGGTATTGTATTTTAGTGACCGACTATGCGTTCCGAATCAGGAGGAACTACGGAGGAAGATCCTAGACGAGGCCCATAGGACTCCTTACGGGATGCATCCTGGTTCCACCAAGATGTACCAAGACCTAAAGAGGCATTTTTGGTGGCCTGGGATGAAAAGAGACATCGCTAGATATGTCAGTACCTGTCTGACCTGTTAGAGGGTCAAGGCAGAACAC
Source organism: Zingiber officinale (assembly GCF_018446385.1). Classification (NCBI taxonomy): domain Eukaryota; kingdom Viridiplantae; phylum Streptophyta; class Magnoliopsida; order Zingiberales; family Zingiberaceae; genus Zingiber; species Zingiber officinale. The sequence continues at coordinate 30,868,986 of NC_055986.1, read as the reverse complement.
TAGAGACCAGGAGGAGTTCTGTAGCCCATTCAGATCCCGGAATGGAAGTGGGAGGATATCTCCATGGATTTCATAGTGGGACTACCCAGAACCATGAATGGTTTTGATGACATCTGGGTAATAGTCGACAGATTGACTAAGTCAGCCCACTTCATACCTATCAGGATATCCTACTCCATGGAGCAACTAGCTCAGTTGCTTCTTAAGGAGATTGTCAGACTGTATGGAGTTCCACGGACCATCATTTCAGACAGAGACAGTAGATTCACGTCACACTTCTGGGAGTGTGTAAAGTCAACATTGGGCACCAGGTTAAAGTTTAGCATGGCTTTCCATCCTCAGACAGATGGTCAGACGGAGTGAGTAAATCAAGTACTCGAAGATATGCTCCGAGCATGTGCCCTAGACTTTAATGGAAGTTGGTGCAAATATCTGTGTTTAGCAGAATTTGTATACAACAATAGCTATCAGGCCACTATCGGTATGGCACCCTACGAGGCTCTCTACGGGCAGAGGTGTAGATCTCCAATCTGCTGGTATGAAAGTGGTGAACAGAAAGAACTAGAACTTCAGACAGATCTAGTAGCGGATACCACAGCAGCTATACAGCAGATCCACCAGAGGATAGAGATAGCTCAGAGCCGCCAGAAAAGCTATGCTGATACATGGTGCCGACCCTTAGAGTTTTCAGTTGGAGACACAGTATTCCTCCGAGTGGTTCCTATGAAGGGAGTAATACATTTTGGGAAGAAGGGCAAATTAAGTCCCAGATATGTGAGACCATACCTTATCACTAGAAGAGTTGGCAAGGTAGCATATGAGCTAGAGCTACCCCAGGAGATGTCAGCTATCCATAACGTATTTCATGTCTCTATGATGAAGAAGCATATCCCAGATGCCACCCAGGTGATTGAGCCCCAGTTGGTACTAGTTCACGAAGACCTCAGCTATGACAGCCGGCCTATTCAGATAATAGACCGGGCAGTTAAGAAATTATAGAATAAGGAGGAACCATTAGTAAAAGTTATTTGGCAAAATCACACAACAGAAGAGGCAACTTGGGAGACAGAAGCTAGTATGAGGCAGAAGTACCCCAGAGTTATTCTAAGTTCGAGGATGAACTTTTTATAAGGTATGGGGGATTGTAACGCCCGAAAATTCTCAAATAAATTTTAGAAATGTTCTATTATTTTTCTGGAATTTTAGAATATTTTTGTATTGAATTTTTGGAGTAGTAGAAGTAGCAAAATTAAATAAAAACATAAACTAGCTTAAGCGGGGATTGAACCCACCACTTATGGCCTTTATGACATATAGGGTGACTTAGTAACCAAGGGGCCTCAGCAGAGGTGTGCTGAAAGAAAAGGTGAGAAATTATATTTATGATTGATTTGGGGCGTATTAACCACTTAATATAATTAGGGAATTTAAGTGGGAGATTTTATTTTTTGAACGACACCTCTCCCTCACCCTCACACGCCGCCCTCTCTCTTCTCCCGCACCTTCACGGCGCACAACCCAAGAGACCTAGGGTTCCATCCCTAGGATCATAGGAACACTTTCCGGCGACAACTCCGGCACGAGGACGCTCCCCTCCGCGAGAAGAATCGCCGAAAAGATCTCTTTTTCGGAAACCTAGGGATCGGATTGTAAGAAAATTTAGTGCAGGAAGTAAGTAACTCCTCACCAGCAGTATAAGTAGCTAATCGTATGATTTTATGTCCTTACTTCGCTCTTATGTTCCTAGTGCAGCCATATACAGAGTTAGAGCACACCAGGTGCTCGATAAAATGCCTAGTACAGTTATATGCTACAGTAGGTATTTTAATAGTTCAGTTAAATGCCATAGATGCATTTTTAAATAGTATACTTAGCCTTGCTTCAGTTGATATGGGACTACGGTCCAATGGGTGAGCTCACATAGTCGCCTCTAGGTTCAGATAACCTAGTAAAAAGCAGGATAAGATAAATCAGTTTATAAATAGTATTTTACTTTTATCAGTGGCACTGTACTAGAATCTCAGTTGTCCTTGGGTTGGGCTCCCATAGTCGTCCCTAGGTTTAGATAACCTAGTAAACCCTACTAGATTCGAGACTTGCTACCTCGGGCCTAGTTAGGGATGTGCGCATAGCAAGTACAGTTGCCGGGCCCATCAGCAGCATGATTATTATGTTTATATATTTATGAAAATAGTTTTCAAACTTCACAAATCAGATATGTGAATACAGCTTAGCTTCAGTTTAGTTTTCTTATTGATATAGTAAATAGCTTTATGTTCAGTCTTTGATTGTCATGACTTGTATGCCCATATGCCATGTTTTAGCATGTCCAGCATGATCATCAACATGTATTTCAACAAGCATCTTTGGAAGCATGATTTCTTAGAATTCATGTTTTTTTAAGGTAGATGGTTCTTACTAAGCTCCCAAGCTTATATTTTCCTTTTACCTTATACTGCATATAGAGGTAAAGGGAAGATGGATTAGCGGAGGCTGGAGGGCAATGCGACAAGATGTTTGTGGGAAGGAACTTGGAGTAAAGATATTTTGGGAATTAGCTATCTAAAGACTTAGTATTTCGGATCTTGTTACTCTTCTGCATTTTTAGGATGTTAAGTATCATGAATTATGAAAGTATGTACCATGCTATGCCTAGACATCTAGTTATCTTGACGTTAGTAATAAACCATGAACAATGACAGTAGTGGCATGCCTATAACTCTTGTGATTAGTTTTAAGTTGATACATGGCATCTTATTTGGATTAGTAGTTAATTGTAGCAGAAATCAAAGAAATCAGAGCTCCAATCGATCAGCCGATTAATTGGAGGGTCCTCAATCGATCAGTCGATCGATTGGGGAGTGATTTCCCGCATATAGTGAGCTGAAGAATCGATCAGTTGATCGATCAGCCGATCGATCGGGAAGTAACTCCCCCCGTACAGAACGCTATTGAATTGATCAGCTGATCGATTGAGGAGCTCTCAATCGATCAGCCGATCGATTGAACACGACTTCCGCATACAAAGAGCTGCGGAGTCAATCAGCTGATCGATTAACATTATTCAATCGATCAGCCGATCGATCGGGAGAACTCCCCGTGTACAGAACGTTACTGAATCGATACTTCGATCTATTGGTCAGGCTAGATCGATCAGCCGATCGATTCAGATGGTTCTTCCGTGCAAAGTAGCTCGTTGAGTCGATCAGTGGATCGATTAACAATTTTCAATCGATTGAGCCTCGACCTCAATCGATTGGGAAAGCATGATTTAGGCTAGAGAGCTCTATTTTCAGTCCCTGGACCATAGGGTGAATTTAGATTCCATTCCTTCGTATATGTACAACAATTAAAGGGTAATTTAAACATAAGTTACAGATTTTAATAGTCATTAGCAGAGTAAGTTTTAATTAGTCCAATTTTTCGCACAGAATAGTTTAGCATAATGTAACCCCCGGCCTTACAGCTTAGTCAGTAGAAGGCGGGTCGTCATAGATATAAGAGGATTCAAAGATTTTTTTAAATGTTTTTTAATAATTTTTATAATTATTTTTTGGTAATTTTTGGGTTTTATTTTATTCTAGGTAGTTTTGATATTTTAAGTATTTTGAAAATATCTATCTTTCTATAATTATATTTTTTGAGTCCGTTTAGGAATTTAAGATTATGAGTCTGTTAATAATATTTTCATTTTTTTATATCTTTTTTCTGTTTTTAGAAGATAGAAATTCGAATTTGTACGTTAGAAATTCTTTCCTTTTTTATGGGTATTAGAATTTATAGTCTATACAAACATCTAATTAGCTATTTGAGGAATTAATGCTCTATTCATAATAAAAGTTTCCTTTTAGTGATTTCTTTTTTGGTTGTCTCCTTAATTTTTTCTTCTCGTTAGCACAATTGATAATTACTAACCTACCTCGCATTAGTTAGTTCAACTTCAGATAGCTTTGGAGTTGATTAAGGATAAACACAGATTTAATCAGTTTAAAATGAATTATGGTGTTTTCTTGAAGAAACCTTCTCTTTCCTTTTTTTTTCTCCCTTTCCTCCCCACATACACTACAGCCGCTGCTATGTTATACACCATCGTTGTGCCTTCGCCTATCCCTCTCTTTTATTTTCCCTTCATCTTCTTTTCCATTTCCTCCTTATTCTCTTCACCAATGGAAATAAACCCAGAGGTTTTTTTTCAAGTATAAAAGCTCTCTTTTCTTCTCCTTTATCTTCTCACCCAAGCAAGAAATAACATCACCTGTTGCCCTCTTCCAACAGCAAGCGTAGCCCTCATCCCTCGTATCTTCATCCGCTTCTCATTTTTTCACTATGTGTATTTTTTTGATAGACTTTTCCATTGTTTACTTCAACAATTATTAATTACGAAGTAATATATGATAATTATTTGGGTAATAAAATTGACGAAGTAAATATCATTTTATACTATGTAGGTTAAAAAATACAAGCCTCACTTCTAATTTTAAGTAACATTTTACTTTGTAATATTTTTGTCATAAAGTAGTAAGTCACAAAATAAAATTTATAATTTCTAAGTGCTAAAGTAATAAGTTTGAACCAGTTAAAATACTAAGTCTTTGGCGAGGAGAATGACGAGGGGAAATGTTTATTTTATAAAAATAAAATTGAAAGAAAGAATGACGTGGATTTGAATAAGTTGTATTTTAAAAAAAAGTTATGCAGCCTCACTATGAGGATTGTCTGCAATGTTCTGTCGCAAAATTTTCATTAACAATTTTGTATATAGTATTATTTATAAAAGTGTATAGTATATATAATATATTTCCTATAATTAAATAACTGATATATATAACAAAATTATATACTCGATAAATATTACATTCTTTCTATATATATGACAATACATAATTTAAAAGTAGATAAAAATAGTAAACTTTCTAAAAGTGTATGACTACTTTGCCACTAATTATAGGATCGGTTATGTTATTTGTTATATTTTCTTTTAATTGTACTCTCCTATTTTCACTTCTCGGAACAATATATATACTCATCTTGCACCACTATTATAATTACACAATCAATACAAAATACAAAAAGCTCAAAAGTTAATTAGTACTACATAATGTCTCGAGTTTCAATTCTTTGTGTATTTTTATTGTTTACAACTATATGCTTTACAAGTAAGTAAACACCATTTAAAAATTCCATGCAAATTTTTTTGAATTTATTTGTTACATATTGTTCATATTTCCTAATGTTGACTATTATTTTTTGGTTAAAATTGTAGATCACTCTGATGCTACCAATTGTCGTTCGGAATATAAAAAGTGGGGTGATAGACAACAAACAAGTTGTAGAGGTGCTAGTGATACTAGTGCATGCAACACTTGGTGTTCAAATTCTTGTAGAGGAGGGGAATGTAAAGGACGAAATGGACACCAAGTTTATCATTGTTATTGTTAATAATAGTGTAAAGATGGAGAATAAATTATATTATTCATCTTGATTGGTGAAATAAAATTTGATACTACATGTATTTTTATTTATTTAAATTGTATACATATTATAAAAATAATGTATATGTTGAAGAAAATCTTATATATATGTTGAATTATCATCGCTAGAGGGATGAATTGTCATTTACATTTTCTTTGACTATTTAACACATGAATAGTTTTAACAATTTAAATATACATAAATAAAATAAGTAGTGTACAAATGAATGGAACAATACAATATATTAACTTGATTTGATACACAAGGCCCAACTCCACGACCTACAACTCTTAGGTGGATGATCCCTGATGATACTTTTTATTTTCTCCTTTCTAGGCACCTTGTGGACACCCTAAGTTCCTCTGTACGGAACCTAATGTCAGTGTTAGAGGTGCTAGAGGAAACAGGCTTAGCGACTCTTCTCTTAATCCTACCAACATAAATAAATTATTTATTTTTACCATAATAATGACAAGTTGAGTTTACGGTGCTAACAAAACATTTTTTGGACAACTAAAATAGGAAATAATTACCTAGGCTATGCAAGACTAGACCGAAATAAAAAATGGAGAAAAAATAGCTTGAAAACAAGCTTTGGAGGTGCTTAAGCTGAAGCCTCAGGCCCCCCTTCTAAAATCATATATGTGCACCCAAAGGTGTTCCATGTGCTCGAACCATCTTTGTCAGGTTTTTATGTAGCAACATTTCTGGGAACTTGGAGGATGTTGAGGTGCCTTCACCCCAAACGACGACGTTTTGAGTAGGCTTTTTGGGCGGGATTTTTGGGCATCCTGGACTAGGGTACGGGCGCGCAAATTTTATAAAATTTGAAACTTCAAATTGGTTTCGGCACCTAGATCTATTCCAGGTGCTTATCTCGATAATCTTTTTATTTCAAAAAATTAACTTAATTTTGAAAATTCTATATTTTGGCAGTTACAATGGTTCTTGAATATAATTTAATTTATAATGTTTTGATCAATCTTACCTTAGTCTCCATTTCACCCTTTTCTAGATTAAAAATCGAGTTAACCTAAAGGTTTGGTGAAATGGTTTTCTATTTTACTTGAAGAGAATGTAACACCCCACCCTCCTCGCTACTGGATTGCGAGGGCGGAACGCTACTGGACTACTAACTTTACTTAACTATCCTTGTTCACATGTTGATAGAAATTCCTAAAACTCTCGGAGAACTCAAAACATACAATTAACTAGCAGCGGAAGACTAAATGACTCATCTAATACATTCTTAATAAATGGCAATCTTAATAAATTCTTATGTTAGGTCCCAAGGCTTCTATAGTCCAGGCATCACACATCCATCCGCACCTCCTTGTCGCCTTCCTTTGCTATAACTTTTCCTTTCCTTTATCTGCAGTAAGAGGAAAATGCATCTATAAGCAAAATTACTTAGTAAGCGCTATCTAACTCACAAAAACCTCGATATGTATGTTCATATACCTATAACATGAACTAACTGAATGCTTACTGAAGACTACTCATGTTCATCCAATAGTAAAGGAATCAAACAGGCTAAAATGCTAAACATGTAAAGATACTCATGCTCTTCTAATAGCAAAGAACAATTAGCTAATCTAAATAACATGCTAGCATAAAAGAAAACTAAAACTTGTTGATTTTAAAACAAAGTGAAACTTGTTTCATTTGTTCTAAACTTATTCTTTTATTTCACTTGTTTGAAAACTTATACTTTAATACTTCAAAATAATAATCAACTTTCTTCTTAGGCCCGACAACTGTACTTGCTATGCGCGTATCCCTAACTAGACCCGAGATAGCTGGTCCCGAATCTAGTAGGGTTTACTAGGTTATCTAAACCTAGGGACGACTATGGAAGCCCAACCCAAGGACAACTGAGAGTCCAGCACAGTGCCACTGATAAAAGTAAAATACTTGTTATCTTTTACTACTTCTAATATATAATGCCTCGGCATTTTCTTTAAGCACCTTGTGTGCCAAAATCCCTAAAGTCTTGACTTTGGGATCTACTTAAGGTCTTGACCTTTTTCTTTCTTTTCTTTATCTTTCTTATACTTGTTAATACTTCTAAAAGAATGCTTCTTTAAAAAGAACCCAAAATGTTTAAGCAAATTCTAACTTTGAAATGCATAAACAAAAATCTGCATACTATGCTAATCAAAATTCTGCATACTATACTAATCAAGATTCTGCATTCTATGCTACACTATTTCTGCATACTATGCAAACATAAATTCTGCACTATAATACTTAACCAAACTGCACTATAATATTTTTCTTTAGAAACTGCACTATAAGTTCCACAAAAAATCTTCACTACAAGTTCCACCCAAAATCTGCATTATAAACTTTAAATAAATCTGCACCATATGTAACGACCACCCTTCTTACTACTACTACTCTCTAAGGATGACCGTTACTTAACTACTAACTCTATTTAACCGGTATGATTAAAAATCACATCGAAACCCTACCGAAAAATTTCAGCAGAGTCTCCCCTGTACCGATGACCATATTCAACAATACATGCAATATATACTCAGCCACAAGCGGCTAGAAGACATATCAATCAACCACGCAGTATAATAAATCCAAAATAAAGAAAACAATACCACAACTCATCACACCATATCACAATTCATCTACTATGTCCTAATCACATCAAAATATCATGTACTATCTCAAATACTTCTAACATAGCAAAAGACAATAGAAACTAAAAGAAAACTTCTTCCTAGTCCCAAGGCTTCCATAGTCCTGGCATCACACATCCTTCAACCACCTCCTTGTCGCCTTCCTTTCTATATCTTTTCCTTTCCTATATCTGCAGTAAGAGGAAGTGCAATCTATAAGTAAAATTTGCTTAGTAAGCGCTATCTAACTCAAAAAAACACGAATATGCATGTATACAGAAAACTAGAAACTGAATGCTCTACAAAGAAATAAAGCATAAACATAACTGCTCATGTCAAACTAATAGCAAAGAAAAAACTAAGGAATCTACTCATGTAATTCTAGTAGCTAATCATGCTGCTCATCTAATTGGTAAACATGAAAAACTACTCATCTACTAGATAAACATGGTAGAATAAAGAACTAAACTTACTGAATTTTAAACACTTTCTGATTCTTATTACACTTGCTTAAAAACTTATTCTTTTATTTCACTTGTTTAAAACTTATTCTTTAATACTTGTAAACTTTTGTAAAAACTTGTTTTACTGGTTCAAAAGCTTATACTTATAATACTTCAAAATAATAATCAACTTTCTTCTTGGGCCCGGCAACTGTACTTGCTATGTGCGCATCCCTAACTAAACCCGAGATAGCTGGTCCCGAATCTAGTAGGATTTACTAGGTTATCTAAACCTAGGGACCGACTATGGGAGCCCAGGCCAAGGACTACTGAGAGTCCTGCATACTAGGTTATCTAAACCTAGGGACGACTATGGGAGCCCAACCCAAGGATAACTGAGAGTCCAGTACAGTGCCACTGATAAAAGTAAAATACTTGTTATCTTTTAATATACTTCTAATATATAATGCCTCGACATTTTAATAAGCACCTTGTGTGCTAAAAAAAATCCCTAAAGTCTTGACTTTGGGATCTACTTAAAGCCTTGGCCTTTTTCTTTCTTTTCTTTATCTGTCTTATACTTGTTAATACTTCTAAAAGAATTTAATAGAACTCTTATTCTTCCACTAGAATACATGGCTGTTCATGCTTGTTAAAATAGCAAAGGAAAACCAGAAAATCTGCATATCATACAAGCTTAAACTAAATCTAAACCTTGTTAGAACTAAAACCTTAAATCTTGCTACATCAGAGATAAAAAAAACAAGAGAGCAAAGGATGCATGCTGCTCATTAATCTCTAGCTATTCCAAAGCTGTACATTGTAATCCGAAAGCAACGGAAAACCAAAACTACAACGTGAACTGATATAGTTGTTCCTACTCATTGGAGCTACATAAATTTGAAATCTGCATGCATTAAAACTAATAAGGAAGGATCTATATCGAAAACTAAACAATTGAAATGCTAACAACACAAAACCACTCTACTGCATGCTCGTTTAAAGGCCTATTCCTACACATGGCAGCAAAGAAGAAAATCAAATACTAGGATGTTACATGCTCTCATTCCCAAATCTAAACAACTAAATCTGGTCTTATGGCAGCAAGCTTCAAGATAAACCAAACCCAAGTCTGTTCATGTTATTCTAATAGCAAGGAGAAACATTATAATTCAATACTGCTCATGCTCTTCTAGTAATAAAGAAACTACACATGCTTAACTAATAACAAATAGGAAAGTCCAACAACATGCTAAATCATAAGACTAAAGAATCTAACTCACATGCCTTATATTCAAGAATGCAAATACACAGCAGCAAAGGAATTAATAACCAAGCTAAAACAGCAGAGGAAATCAACCAAGCTAAAACAGAATAGGGAATTTAACCAGCAAGGCAGCAAAGGATTAACCAAGCTAAGGCAACTACTCTAGATACCAACGGAGTACCCTAACCAAAACAAAGTGTTTCCTTCTCCCTTTCCTTCATGAAGGCCACGGCAGAAAGCATCCAAAACCCCCAAATTCTTTCATCTTCATGGCGTGACTCAGAAACCAGCAGTAACAAAAAGGAAACAAGGTCCAAAGCAATTAAGCACAAGCTAAACAACAAAACCCTATTCTCTTCCTTTGAAGCACACGGCAACAAGTTCAAACAACAATCTCCACAGCAAAACTCGAAACCAAACAAGGAAACACCAAAACGAAATCGGAACCACTCTTACCGCAGGTGAGTAAGCGACTTACCTGGCTTCTTGGTCTCACAACCGGAGGAGGAGAACTTCTAGGGTTTCGGCTGGCTCGAGTTCCCGGCCCCTCTTGTGCTCACGGCTTCCCTTCGATGAGAGGGTCTTAAGGGGGTGAAGAACTCTCGGGACTTGCCCTTCGCCGGCCACCGGAGAGGAGCTTAGCTCTGGCTTGTTTCTGCCCGAGCCCTGTTGTCGCGAGCGAGAGAAGAAGGAGAGGGTTTTTTTTTTTCCGGTCACGGGCCGAATCAACATCCTCTTATTCCCCTTTTATAACCTAATACTTCTGTTACAACTTAAGACTATTTCGCTTCCTTCTTATTACAAAATTCCCGTTGGATCACCTGGTCAGCCGCGTTCGATCAAATCAAATCGTCGCTGGTTCGATTCCACCGTAGCGCCCTTTTTCATTTTAATTAATTTCGATTTCTTAACTACGGCTTAAGTACAATTTCGACCCTTATTTAATTAAGTAACAACTGCTAGCCCAGTTGGTTAGCCAGGTTTTGCTTGGGTTAGGGGTTGCCGGTTCGAGCCTCGGCATGGATATTTTTTTGTCACAACTTCTTTCTTTTGGTAAAAATACCAAACGACCTCCAAAAATTCCATAAAAATACTCTAAAAATTTCTAAAAATCTCTAGAATTTTTCTAAAGTATTTTTAAATATTTTAAAGCACTTTTAGGACTCCTAATGAGGAAAATTGGGTCGGTACACCATAAGCTTTTAAGAAATCTACACTACAAGCTCTAAAGAAATCTGCCCTAAAGAAATCTGCATTTTAAGCTCTAAGAAATCTGCACTACAAGCTTAATTAAAATCTGCACTATAAGCTTACATAAAAATCTGCACTATAAGCTTGATTGAAATCTGCACTATAGGCTTAATTAAAATCTGCACTTATAAACTTAATTAAATCTGCACTATAAGCTTAATTAAAAATCTGCACTATAAGCTTAATTAAAATCTGCACTATAGGCTTAATTAAAATTTACACTATAAGCTTACATAAAAATCTACATTATAAGCTTAATTAAAATCTGCACTATAAGCTTAATTAAAATTCTGCACTATAAGCTTAATTAAAATCTGCACTATAAGCCTACATAAAAATTTGCACTATAAGCTTAATTAAAATCTGTACTATAGGCTTAATTAAAAATCTGCACTATAAGCGCTTAATTAAAATCTGCAATATAAGCTCTACATAAAAATCTGCATTATAAACTTAATTAAAATCTGCACTATAGCCTTAATTAAAAATCTGCACTATAAGCGCTTCTTATGCTTCGAATTCAAGAAGAACAAAGGTCCGAAACTACTCCTACTGCAGGTGAGAAGCACTTACCTTGATTCTTGGACTCACAACCGAACAAAAAGGGCTTCTAGGACCTTGGTCGGCCGCCGGAGATGATGCCCTAACTCCCTTTCATTTTATGCCCGGGCTCCGCCATCATACGCAGAAGAGAAGGAGAGAATGGTTTAAGTCATGGGAAAACAGAGCATCAACTTATCCCTTTTTATAACTTAATATTTCTGTTAACTCCTTAAATAAATTCGCTATCTTTTCTAAACAGACAAATCCAACATCAACTTATCTCTTTTATAATCCAATATTCTATTAATTATCTTAAATAAATTCACTACATTTTCTAAACAGACAAATCCAACATCAACTTATACCTTTTATAATATTCTGTTAACTATCTTAAATAAATTCGCTACCTTTTCTAAACAGACAAATCCAAGATCAACTTATCCCTTTTATAATCCAATATTCTGTTAACTATCTTAAATAAATTCGTTGCCTATTTTAAATAGAAAAATCTGTTTGCCCACCTGGTCAGCTGGGTTTTGACCGAGTCAAAGGTCGTGGGTTCAATTCTCGGCTTGGATATTTTTTTGTCGAAACTTCCTTCGTTTAGTAAAAATACCAAACGACCTCTAAAAATTACATAAAAATACTCTAAAATTTTTTTAAAATCCCTAGAATATTTCTATAGCATTTTTAAATATTTTTAAATTACTTTTAGGACCCTAATTGAGGAAATTTGGGTCGTTGCAAAGAATTAGTTTGATTTTAAATCTAAGATAAATCAGTTTATAAACAGTATTTTACTTTTATCAGTGACACTATATTGGACTCTCAGTTGTCTTTGGGTTGGGCTCCCATAGTCGTCCCTAGGTTTAGATAACCTAGTAAACCCTACTGGATTCGGGACTTACTACCTCGGGCCTAGTTAGGGATGCGCGCATAGCAAGTATAGTTGCCGGTCCCATCAGTAGCATGATTACTATGTTTATGTATTTATGAAATTAGTTTTTAAACTTCACAAATTAGATATGTGAATACAACTGAGCTTCAGTTTAGTTTTCTTATTGATATAGCTAATAGCTTTATGTTCAGTCTTTGATTGCCATGACTTGTATGCCCATATGCCATGTTTCAGCATGTCCAGCATGATCATCAGCATGTATTTTAACAAGCATCTTTGGAAGCATGATTTCTTAGAATTCATATTTTTGTTAGGGAGATGGTTCTTACTAAGCCCCCAAGCTTATATTTTCCTTATACTGCAGATAAAGGTAATGGGAAGATGGATTAGCGGAGGCTGGAGGGCAATGCGACAAGATGTGTGTGGGAAGGAACTTGGAGTAAAGATTCTTTGGGAATTAGCTATCTAAAGACTTAGTATTTAGGATCTTGTTACTCTTCTGCATTTTTAGGATGTTAAGTATCAAGAATTATGAAAGTATGTACCATGCCATGCCTAAACTTCTAGTTATCTTGACGTTAGTAATAAACTATGAACAATGACAGTAGTGGCATGCCTATAACTCTTGTGATTAGTTTTAAGTTGATACATGGCATCTTATTTGGATTAGTGGTGAATTGCAGCAGAAATCACATAAATCAGAGCTCCAATAGATCAGCCGATCAATTGGAGGGTCCTCAATCGATCAGTCGATCGATTAGGGAGTGATTTCCCGAATACAGTAAGCTGAAGAATCGATCAGTTGATCGATCAGCCATGGATCGATCAGCCGATCGATCGGGAAGTAACTCCCCCCGTACAGAACGCTATTGAATTGATCAGCTGATCAATTGAGGAGCTCTCAATCGATCAGCTCATCGATTGAACACGACTTCCGCATACAAAGAGCTGCGGAGTCGATCAGCTGATAGATTGACATAATTCAATCGATCAGCCGATAGATTGGGAGAACTCCCCGTGTACAAAACGTTACTGAATCGATACTTGGATCGATTGGTCAGGCTGGATCGATCAACCGATTGATTCAGATGGTTCTTCCGTGCAAAGTAGCACGTTGAGTCGATCAGTGGATCGATTAACAATTTTCAATCGATTGAGCCTCGACCTCAATCGATTGGGAAAGCCTGATTTAGGCTAGAGAGCTCTATTTTCAGTCCCTGGACCATAGGGTGAATTTAGATTCCATTCCTTCGTATATGTACAACAATTAAAGGGTAATTTAAACATAAGTTACTGATTTTAATAGTCATTAGCAGAGTAAGTTTTAATTAGTCCAATTTTTCGCACAGAATAGTTTAGCATAATGTAACCCCCGGCCTTACAGATTAGTCAGTAGAAGGCGGGTCGTCACAGATATAAGAAGATTCAAAGATTTTTTATAAATGTTTTTTAATAATTTTTATAATTATTTTTTGGTAATTTTTGGGTTTTATTTTATTCTAGGTAGTTTTGATATTTTAAGTATTTTGAAAATATCTATCTTTCTATAATTATATTTTTTTGAGTCCGTTTAGGAATTTAAGATTATGAGTCTGTTAATAATATTTTCATTTTTTTATATCTTTTTTCTGTTTTTAGAAGATAGAAATTCGAATTTGTACATTAGAAATTCTTTCCTTTTTTATGGGTATTAGAATTTATAGTCTATAGAAACATCTAATTAGCCATTTGAGGAATTAATGCTCTATTCATAATAAAAGTTTCCCTTTAGTGATATCTTTTTTGGTCGTCTCCTTAATTTTTTCTTCTCATTCGGACAATTGATAATTACTAACCTACCCCGCATTAGTTAGTTCAACTTTGGATAGATTTGGAGTTGATTAAAGATAAACACAGATTTGATCAGTTTAAAATGAACTATGGTATTTTCTTGAAGGAAACTTCTGTTTCCTTTTTTTTCTCCCTTTCCTCCCCACATACACTACAGCCGCTGCTATGTTATACACCATCGTTGTGCCTTCACCTATCCCTCTCTTTTATTTTCCCTTCATCTTATTTTCCATTTCCTCCTTATTCTCTTCACCAATGGAAATAAACCCAGAGTTTTTTTCTCAAGCACAAAAGCTCTCTTTTCTTCTCCTTTATCTTCTCACCCAAGCAAGAAATGTAACATCACCTGTTGCCCTCTTCCAATAGCAAGCGTAGCATATCTTCATCCGCTTCTCATATTTTCACTATGTGTATTTTTTTTATAGACTTTTCCATTGTTTACTTCAACAATTATTAATTATGAAGTAATATATGATAATTATTTGGGTAATAAAATTGACGATGTAAATATCATTTTATACTATGTAGGTTAAAAAATACAAGCCTCACTTCTAATTTTAAGTAACATTTTACATTGTAATATTTTTGTCATAAAGTAGTAAGTCACAAAATAAAATTTATAATTTCTAAGTGCTAAAGTAATAAGTTTGAACCAGTTAAAATACTAAGTCTTTGGCGAGGAGAATTATGAGAGGAAATGTTTATTTTATAAAAATAAAATTGAAAGAAAGAATGACGTGGATTTGAAAAAGTTGTATTTTAAAAAAAAGTTATGCAGACTCACTACGAGGATTGTCTGCAATGTTCTGTAGCAAAATGTTCGTTAACAATTTTGTATATAGTATTATTTATAAAAGTGTATAGTATATATAATATATTTCCTATAATTAAATAACTGATATATATAACAAAATTATATACTCGATAAATATTACATTCTTTCTATATATATGACAATACATAATTTAAAAGTAGATAAAAATCGTAAGCTTTCTAAAAGTGTATGACCACTTTGCCACTAATTATAGGATCGGTTATGTTTTTTGTTATATTTTCTTTTAATTGTAATCTCCTATTTTCTGTAACAACCACCCTTCTTACTACTACTCTCTAAGGGCGACCGTTACCTAACTCCTACTCTACTTACTAGTGTCACTTATGCTATTATTAGCGACACTTAGATTTATCACGGTTCAGAGAAATTCCTACCGAAAAATTTCGGCAGAGTCTCCCCTGTACCGGTGACCAAATCTATAATACACAAGATATATACACAGCCACATGCGGCTGGATCACAATTTATTCACAACCACGCAATAATAAATCATATCATAATCAAAAACTAATCTAGCAACATGAACTAAACTCAATCTCCCAGAATGAAGCATAATAAATTACAATGCACATCAAACTCAATCATAACTCATAATTTCATAACGGAAATAAGGAAAATGAACTAGACATAAACTCTAAATAAATAAGTCTTGCTAGTCCCCTCTGGACCTCTCCATAGTTCAGTCACCACACACATCCATCATCACCACCACCCTGTCGCCTCCCTTCATATCTTAGCTTTTCCTTTATCTACAGTAGGAGGAAAGAAAAACAAGATCTATAAGCGAAAACGCTTAGTAAGTACTAATCTATCTCACAAAACTCGAAATGCATAAATGAAATGCATAAGTGCTGAAACTGAAATAATAAAGCTATCTGCATGTGCTCATGGTATACAGAAAATGAACGGAATACAAATCATACTCAGTATCAAGCAGGATAACAAGAAACTAACAATGTAAACTTAGAATCAAAGAAACTAACCATTCTTATTTATTCTAAGCTTGGAACTTATTTCATTTCTTATATCCTTGTGTTAGAAATTAATCTTTTAATTTCTATCCTTTACTTTCTTCCTCTTTCTTTCTTCCTTCTTACTTAACTTTTCTTTTCTTTGGTTTTCTTTTCTTGGGCCCAGGCCTAGTACCAACTCATGCGCGTTCCCTAATAGGTTGGGGTTGCGAGCCACCAATCCTAAAAGAGCAGACCTCGGTCTACCAGGGCCAAGACCTCGGAAATGGTCACCTGGATTTGTTTAACGACAAGCTCTTGGATGTCGGGTACTAGCCTCTTACTTTAATTTACTTGTTATCTCTTTTTAATTAGACCTTGGTCTTTTTCTTTACTCATACTTCTCATAATCCTTTATTAGAGCTTATTAGAATCCTTTAGATATATATCTAACAAGTATAGGATTACAACTAACCAAGCATGCTATATAAAAATAACACGAAGGAAAACAAATCTGAACTCCCTAAGCCTGTTATAAAATAGAGCAAAGGAAAGCAAATCTGGACTTTCTAAACATGCTGTAAAATAGGGCAAAAATGCTACTTTAGGGATTCTAATCATGTTATAAAACATAGACAAAGAATACTACTTTAGGGCTTCTTAAGCATGCTATAAAATAGACAAAGGATGCTACCTTTAGTGATTCTGATCATGCTGTAAAAACAAACAGACATAGAATGCTACTCAACTTCTTAAACATGCTGTAAAAACAAATCTCTAATCAACTTTAACTATGTACAACATGACCTTAAAGCAAGGAAATTCATGTACAACATACAACTCAAAGAATTCAACAGCAAGCCAAGACAATGCATCCTTAAGTGAACTCATGGCAGCAACATGGGATAACTATAATGATCTGTTCGGTATGATCCTAAACAGGGCAGCAAGGAATCAACCGAAACTCCACTGTGCACGGCCAAAATCCCTAGCAATAATTAAGGATAGAATGCATACAATTCTACTTGGCACTAGAAACATACTCCATGCTCAACTAACCTAAACAAAACCTTGATTTCCCTGTGAAGCTCACGGCAGAACACCCAAAAGCCCAAATCCTTATAGCATGTTTCGGATTCAAGAAACTCAGGAAAAACAAGGAAACGAAAACCGAAAGATCGGAGCAACTCCTACCACAGGTGAGTAGTACTTACCTAGGGTTTCTTGCACTTACAACCGGAAAGAAGGAAAGGAAGCTTCTAGGGTTCGGGTAGCTACTTTTCCCGGTGATCCCTTCGTGTTCCCAAGTTCTCCTCTGGCGAGACAACCACCCGCGGATGAAAACCAGCCGGAAGGAAGCTTCGCCGGCGCCGAAAATTGAAACCCAGCCTTTTCTTCGCCGTCGCCCGAGCAGGAACAAATCACCGCGCCGCGTGTGAGAGGAGAGGAGATTCGGGAGAAAAAGAAAAATAACCTAATCCCTCCTAACTTAGCCTTTTATAACTAGGTCTAACTTTAAACTTTGGGTTCTCATTATAACTCAACTATATTCGCTTCGTACTTGGTTAACAAAACGAGCATAGCTCAGTTCGTTGGGCCGTGTCCGGTTGGGTCAGTCCGACCCGAGGTCTTGGGTTCGAGTCTCACCTTCAACGATTTTTGGTCAAAACTTCTTTCTTTTTGTAAACCTACTAAATGACCTCCAAAAATTACGTAAAAATACTCTAAAAATTCCTAAAAATCTCTAGAATATTTTAAAAGTATTTCCAAATATTTTTTTGGACTTTTAGAACTTAAAATAGGGAAAATTGGGTCGTTACATTTTCACTTCTCGGAACAATATATATACTCATCCTGCACCACTATTATAATTACACAATCAATACAAAATACAAAAAACTCAAAAGTTAATTAGTACTACATAATGTCTCGAGTTTCAATTCTTTGTGTATTTTTATTGTTTACAACTATATGCTTCGCAAGTAAGTAAACACTAATTAAATATTCCATGCAATTTTTTTTGAATTTATTTGTTACATATTGTTCATATATCCTAATGTTGACTATTATTTTTTGGTTAAAATTATAGATCGCTCTGATGCTACCAATTGTTGTTCGGAATATAAAAAGTGGGGTGATAGACAAGAAACAAGTTGTAGAGGTGCTAGTGATACTAGTGCGTGCAACATTTGGTGTTCAAATTCATGTAGAGGAGGGGAATGTAAAGTACGAAATGGACACCAAGTTTGTCATTGTTATTGTTAATAATAGTGTAAAGATGGAGAATAAATTATATTATCCATCTTGATTGGTGAAATAAAATTTGATACTACATGTATTTTTATTTATTTAAATTGTATACATATTATAAAAATAATGTATATGTTGAAGAAAATCTTATATATATGTTGAATTATCATCGCTAGAGGGATGAATTGTCATTCACATTTTCTTTGACTATTTAGCACATGAATAGTTTTAACAATTTAAATATACATAAATAAAATAAGTAGTGTACAAATGAATGGAACAATACAATATATTAACTTGATTTGATACACAAGGCCCAACTCCACGACCTACAACTCTTAGGTTGATGATCCCTGATGATACTTTTTATTTTCTCCTTTCTAGGCACCTTGTGGACACCCTAAGTTCCTCTGTACGGAACCTAATGTCAGTGTTAGAGGTGCTAGAGGAAACAGGCTCAGCGACTATTCTCTTAATCCTACCAACATAAATAAATTATTTATTTTTACCATAATAATGACAAGTTGAGTTTACGGTGCTAACAAAACATTTTTTGGACAACTAAAATAGGAAACAATTACCTAGGCTATGCAAGACTAGACCAAAATTAAAAATGGGGAAAAATAGCTTGAAAACAAGCTTTGGAGGTGCTTGGAGCTGAAGCCTCGGGCCCCCCATCTAAAATCTTATATGTTCACCCAAAGGGGTTCCATGTGCTCGAACCATCTTTGTCAGGTTTTTATGAAGCAACATTTCTGGGAACTTGGAGGATGTTGAGGCGCCTTCATCCCAAACGACGGTGTTTTAAGTAGGCTTTTTGGGCGGGATTTTGTGGGCATCCTGGACTAGGGTACGGGCGCGTAAATTTTAAAAAATTTGAAACTCCAAAATGGTTTCGGCACCTGGATCTATTCCAGGTGCTTATCTCGAGAATCTTTTTATTTCAAAAAATTAACTTAATTTTGAAAATTCTATATTTTGGCACTTACAATGGTTCTTGAATATAATTTAATTTATAATGTTTTGATCAATCTTACCTTAGTCTCCATTTCACCCTTTTCTAGATTAAAAATCGAGTTAACCTAAAGGTTTGGTGAAATGGTTTTCTATTTTACTTGAAGAGAATTAGTTTGATTTTAAATCTAAGATAAATCGGTTTATAAACAATATTTTACTTTTACCAGTGGCACTGTATTGGACTCTCAGTTATCCTTGGGTTGGGCTCCAATAGTCGTCCCAAGGTTTAGAGAACCTAGTAAACCCTACTGGATTCGGGACTTGCTACCTCGGGCCTAGTTAGGGATGCGCGCATAACAAGTATAGTTGCCGGGCCCATCAGTAGCATGATTATTATGTTTATCTATTTATGAAAATAGTTTTCAAACTTCACAAATCAGATATGTGAATACAGCTTAGCTTCAGTTTAGTTTTCTTATTGATATAGCAAATAGCTTTATGTTCAGTCTTTGATTGCCATGACTTGTATGCCCATATGCCATGTTTTAGCATGTCCAGCATGATCATCAGCTTGTATTTCAACAAGCATCTTTGGAAGCGTGATTTTTTAAAATTCATGTTTTTGTTTGGTAGATGGTTCTTACTAAGCTCCCAAGCTTATATTTTCTTTATACTGCAGATAGGGGTAAAGGGAAGATGGATTAGCGGAGGCTGGAGGGCAATTCGACAAGATGTGTGTGGGAAGGAACTTGGAGTAAAGATTCTTTGGGAATTAGCTATCTAAAAACTTAGTATTTCGGATCTTGTTACTCTTCTGCATTTTTAGGATGTTAAGTATCATGAATTATGAAAGTATGTACCATGCTATGCCTAGACTTCTAGTTATCTTGACGTTAGTAATAAACCATGAACAATGACAATAGTGGCATGCCTAGAACTCTTGTGATTAGTTTTAAGTTGATACATGGCATCTTATTTGGATTAGTGGTGAATTGCAGCAGAAATCACAGAAATCAGAGCTCCAATTGATCAGCCGATCGATTGGAGGGTCTTCAATCGATCAGTCGATCGATTGGGGAGTGATTTCCTGCATACAGTAAGCTGAAGAATCGATCAGTTGATCGATCAGCCATGGATCAATCAGCCGATCGATCGGGAAGTAACTCCCCCCGTACAAAACGCTATTGAATTGATCAGTTGATCGATTGAGGAGCTCTCAATCGATCAGCCGATCGATTGAACACGACTTCCGCATACAATGTGCTGCGGAGTCGATCAGCTGATCGATTGACATTATTCAATCGATCAGCCGATCGATTGGGAGAACTCCCCGTGTACAGAACGTTACTGAATCGATTGGTTAGGCTGGATCGATCAGCCGATCGATTCAGATGGTTCTTCCGTGCATAGTAGCACGTTGAGTCGATCAGTGGATCGATTAACAATTTTCAATCGATTGAGCCTCGACCCTTATCGATTGGGAAAGCCTGATTTAGGCTAGAGAGCTCTGTTTTCAGTCCCTGGACCATAGGGTGAATTTAGATTCCATTCCTTCATATATGTACAACAATGAAAGGGTAATTTAAACATAAGTTACAGATTCTAGTAGTCATTAGCAGAGTAAGTTTTAATTAGTTCAGTTTTTCGCACAGAATAGTTTAGCATAATGTAACCCCCGGCCTTACAGCCTAGTCAGTAGAAGGCGGGTCGTCACAGATATAAGAGGATTCAAAGATTTTTATAAATATTTTTTTATAATTTTTATAATTATTTTTTGATAATTTTTGGGTTTTATTTTATTCTAGGTAGTTTTGATATTTTAAGTATTTTGAAAATATCTATCTTTCTATAATTATATTTTTTTAGTGCGTTTAGGAATTTAAGATTATGAGTCTGTTAATAATATTTTCATTTTTTATATCTTTTTTCTATTTTTAGAAGATAGAAATTCGAATTTGTACATTAGAAATTCTTTCCTTTTTTTTGGGTATTAGAATTTATAGTCTATACAAACATCTAATTAGCTATTTGAGGAATTAATGCTCTATTAATAATAAAAGTTTCCCTTTAGTGATTTCTTTTTTGGTCGTCTCCTTAATTTTTTCTTCTCGTTGGGACAATTGATAATTACTAACCTACCCCGCATTAGTTAGTTCAACTTTGGATAGATTTGGAGTTGATTAAGGATAAACACAGATTTGATCAGTTTAAAATGAACTATGGTATTTTCTTGAAGAAACCTTCTCTTTCATTTCTTTTTTCTCCATTTCCTCCCCACATACACTACAGTCGCTGCTATGTTATACACCATCGTTTTGTAAAATACCGAAAATAGGTGAATATTAATAAGGGAATTTTTCAGAATTTTTAGAAATTTTTCGGGAATTTTTTGGAGCACGTATGGACGAGTTAACGGGGATAAAAATGGGGCCCTGAAAAGCCTGTTTAGGTTATCCCGTTTTAGCGAGGAAATGTTTCTATTTCTTTTTCTTTATTTACTTCTCTTTTTATTTCTTCGTTTCTTCCTTTTTCCTCGCCGAACCCTCTCCCCCGCGCGTCTCTCTTCCTTTCCCTGCCGAAGCCTCTTGTGCCCGAACCGCACGAGCGGTTCTCACCTCTCCTTTTCCTCTCGTTTTAGTTCTTCTTCCTCTTCCCCTAAGCGCCGGCGACGAATCTACCCCGCCGACCTACTGCCGCATCTCGGCACAGCGCCGCCGCCGATACTCCCCAGTGCCAAGTTCTTTCTCTTCTTGACAGCGCCGCCGGCCACCTCCTCTGTACCGGCCACCATATCTGACCCAGCGCCATTGTCGCCGTGCCCTAGATCCACCGCTGGCTGCAACTCACAGAGCTGACACTGCTCTCTTCATCTTCTTCCCGAGATACCGCCGGCCATAGGAGCCCTAGCGCCGACCTTCTACCGCGACGCCGGTCTCTCCTTTGTGCCCTAGCCTTGATTCACTGCCGACCTCTCCTCTACCCGCCGCCGCTGTGCCCTAGCCGGAAGCCGACGGCTACGGTTCCATCTCTCTCCGGTGACCATTTTGTTGTTTTCCTTGCTATGCCCTAGCGCCGGCAGCCAACCAGTCTGCCTACACGGGTTCTCTGTGCCACTGTCCCTTTGTGACACACTACCTTCCACGGGCTGATCTGTGGCCAAGCGAAAGAAGTCACCAATCTAGCCTCAAGACCAGCGCTGGATTCTCAGCCTCGGGTTGCTGTGAAGTTGCCGACAGTGAGTAAGGTGATCAGACCACAAGGTGAGCCTTGATTTGGTCTTGCATGGTTGAGTATGTACACACTGTGAATTAGACATTTTTTTTGTCTAGGTGCTGATTTGGAAGGGTTGATTTGCTAGGCAACGACTCCACCTCGCTCCGGATAAGATTATTGGCAGCAACTTCGCCTACTGTGATGCAATAGAGAATCTTCTCCAGCTGTGATTTGAGGTAAAGAATTTGATCATCTTGTAGAGGATTGGTTGATAGGTCAGCAAGGAATATTAAATTAGGTTATGTTTTGTATTTGGTATGAGTTGGGTTCTGGGTTAGGTTTATGTGATTGTTGATTAGGGATTTTGCCCTAATTTAGAGTTAAAGAATTTATTTAGCTATTTATAGAAATTTAGCTAAAATATCGTATATCTATTGGATACAGGACTTTGATGCGAGATGAGTATCTTGATTTGTCGGACTGGACTATTTCGATTGGAGGCGGGTACTTTTTGATGGATCGAAAGCGCAAGAGGAGGGGGGGGGGTGAATAGCGCTCGTGGCTATTTCGTTTTTCGAAATCCGTAAATCGTACGTAAGAGTAATAAGCAGCGGAATAAAGACAGTCAAACACAGAGACACAGGGAATTACTTCATTCGGAGCCTAAGGCGACTCCTACTCGAAGGCCCGCGATCCTTGATCGCTTTCGGTGGGCAACCACTATAATATCGAGTGAACAAGTACAAGGAAATAAGTACAACTAGAATTGAAATGATACCGACAACAAAATAATAACTGAAGCTTCGGGTCGTCGGCGAATGTAATAGCACTTTAGAGTCGTTTCTTGAGCAGCACACAGCAGAAGGAAAGCTTGTTAAATCGTTGTATTTGAAGCTGCTCCTCAACCCTCCTTTTATATGTGATTCCGGGCGCCTGGATCCCATCCGGGCGCCTAGAGTGTGACGTGGCCAACCAATCAGGATGCTCCACGTGGCGAAGTCGCGGCAGGGATAAAAGTTGGCGCCCGGCTCCATCCCGGGCGCCCGGATCCATCCCTTGAGTTAGCTTTGGCTAATACGCCCAAGGCTTAGTATGATCGGTAGGTAACAATTACCAATTACATCTCTATGCAACTCTTGTTTATAGAATCAATATTCGCATTTATATTAAAACTCGAGTTAGATTTGGCTAATACGCCCGAGAGTTAATATATATGTGATTTTGACCTATCTTTTCCAACCGTTGGAATAATGCCTATAGTTGACTCGATCCAACCGAGTAACTAGGAATACTCAATCTAATTGAGTTTGTATTCACCCATGCGTTGATAGGCGGGACCAAGATTGTCCCTCCGTACCCTACCAAGATAATATGAATTGCTCTGCTTTGGCAGATTCAACAATACATGTGATCGAGGCAGTGATAGGTATCACGGCACGGTTAGGCATTTAGAGTTGGTTCGATCGAGATCTAATCTAATCGAAAAGGATGCATCTTGTGCACGACTTAGATCTAATCTAATCGCAAGAGTGCATCATGTGCATGACTTAGATCTAATATAATCGTAAGGCACTAATTAATTAATTACTTATTAAACATGCATCATATACATAAGCAATTAACTAATTAATCTATTTGTGATTTAGTCATGGCCCTACTACGATCTTCTCAAGCCAATGAGAAGATCGAATGGTCAACCTAGGGTCAACAGCTTCTCCAAGCTCCTCTCTTTGACCACCTTGTGTTGCTCGTGCCCGCCTCGGAACTCCGTCTCGTGTGGACCCTCCACCGCTCCAATTTGTACATTACAATTTGAAACTCGAGTTACATTCGAGTCTAAATCTAATTTACAACAAGAATATAAGAGAAGGCATGACGCGCATGTCGCGAATAAATAAAAACATACAACACGCGCAAACACATAACGACACGCAGGCCGTATTATGAATTACAACACAAATCCAATCTTATTGGGTATTTTGGGCCATGACTATCACAAATTAATATATAATTCAAAATTATATATTTTTCATAATTTTTCTGTAATTTTAAAAATAATTTTTACAATTTTTATGAGTAAAATTTCCCGGCGGTCCCGTTTAGCGGTTTCGGGCGCAATCGCGGAACGGATCCCCTTGCGGGGCCCAGGGGTAGCGCCCCTACCCGCGATCTAACCATCGCGAGGGTTCCTTTGCGATCCAACAGCGCCTAAACCCGCTGTCCCAAAACGATTTGGGTCGAGACATTGCCGTTTCGGAAAAATCTTCCCGACGGGTTCGTTTTTAGCGATTTCGGGTGCAATCGCAGAGCAAATTCCCTTGCGGGGTTAGGGGCAATGCCCCTACCCATGATCTAACCATCGTGAGTTGCTCCTTTGCGATCTAATGGCACCTGACCCCGCTGTCCCAAACGAATTTGGGGTAAAACGAAGCCGTTTAAAAGAAAACTTTCCGGTAGCCGAAGCCTACAAGTGCCGAGACACTTGTGCTTCGCTTCTATGGAAAAATTACTCATAAAAACTCTAAAAACTCAATTTTTACAGAAAATCACAGAAGGTATATTTTTCATAAAAATACAAACGAACTCGTACAAGTCTTTGCACGTGGCTCTGATACCACTGTTGGGTTCTTCGGGCCGCGAAAACCGCTTTTTCGCGTCGCGGAAACCCCGAGTCACCCAAAGCCATGGATCTCGTGCAAAGATTCGCAAACAAAATTTTAGAAAAACCTTTTCTTGTACGAGTTTGTAAAAACTTTAGATCTACACTAAAGTTAAGATCATTACCCTTGTAGCGAAGCCCTTCGCGTTCCCGCTTGTCCAAGATGTCGCCGGATATCTAGTTGTCAAAGTAGACAACCTCTATATGTATTCACACGGACCCAAGTAGAAGGAGATGACCAAAACACAAGGTGTGCTAGCACCAATGGAGTGGTCGGCCAAGGAATGGGAGAAGGAGAAGAGAGAGCACCCAAGGGAGAAGAAGAGTGAATGAATCAATTGAAAGGAAATTCAAAAACCCCTTAGCCATCAAGTGGCCGGCCACTCTAGGAGGTGTAACCCGCCCACATTAATTCCAATTAATGTAGAGACCGTTAAGAGTTGTAACCCCCATGAGGTGGCACTCTAGGATGATGTGGATCAACACTATTGGTCCACATCTTGCCACCTCACTAAATGACATGGCAACAAGTGTAACCTCCTCATTTAATGTGGGCCGACCACATTAAATGCTATGGAGGCTTGTAACCTCCATGAGGTGGCACACATTGATGATGTGGAGCAATCCTATTGGTCCACATCTTGCCAACTCACTAGTGATGTGGCAAAAAAGTCAAGTCAAACATGACTTTTTCTCTTCCTCTCAAATCAAGTCAAACTAGATCAAATCTCTCTCATGGTTGATCTAATCCAACCATATGATTCAAGCCAACTTAATATAATGAATCTAATTCATTAAATTAAGTTGATTTAATGAGTCATAATCTAAATTAGACTCATTGAATACATGAATCAACTTGAGTCCAACTCAATTAGCCCAATTTGGATTACTCTTAATCCAATATGATTCATCAAATGAATCTAATCCTCTTGGTTCATCATATGAACCAAATCTCCATCTAATTGTCCATAGTGTGTGACCCTATAGGTTCTTGTAACATTGGCAATGCCCTAAACCCATTTAGGAGCATAAGTAATGAGCGGTATCTAGCAACACATCATTACTACCCAAGTTACAAGAATGTCGAGATCCGACATCACCTTGTGACTACCAATTATGACTCCTCACAAAATATATGACATTGTCCTTCTATCCTAGACATCTAGATTGATGAATATGAGGCATAGACCGTGTCATCCTCTAATCAATCTAAATCTTTAACTCCAAGTAGACTCACTCGATCAAATGAGCTCAACATCTCATGTTGACTCATTTGGGCATGGCCATGCACTTAGTGGTCCCACTCTATCAAGAATACCGATGTCGCTCCAGTCATATGGGAGGGATAGATCCCATCTACATCACTCACATCCCTCTACATAATTCGTTATATACCCAGTAATCACCTTTATAGTCCACCCAGTTACGGGTGACGTTTGACGAAACCAAAGTACATAACTCCTTATGTAGGGATCCATGGTGACTTCAGGTCTAAGGACTAATAGTCATACTAATAGCCACATGAGAAAGTATATGACACTCATATAACGATCCATGATACTTTCTCATGGCGGGTCATTCAGTATACATTCTCCAATGTATACCCACGTGTCAGCATGATATCTCTATATCCATGACTTGTGAGATCAAGTCATCGAGCTGACCTACATGCTAGTCTTATTGCATTAACATTATCCCTGAATGTTAATACTCGACTAGGAATGATTTAGAGTAGTGTTTCCTATATCATCTCACTATCGATTCAACTAATCGATTGATATAGGTATGAACCTTCTACTCAAGGACGTTACTATACTTATTTTATCTGACACTAATACAAATAAGCATAATAACCAAAAACTAAATGCCTTAATATATATAAGAATATGATATACATGAGTCCATACAATCATCAAATGATTGGCTCTAGGGCTCTAACTAACAATAGCTCCCCCTTAATACAAACTCCCTTTAACATATTTTCTTTGAATTTCTCTACTCTTTCTTTGAATTTGAATTTCTATTTTTATTTCTTTCTTTGAATTTCTCTACTCTCCCCCTTTGCCATATATCAAAAATGAGCTAGTTTTGAAAAAAACTTAATTTTTCAAGACCGAAAAATATTTTAACTAAGGCAAGGAGTAAGTGAAAAGCAACACTTATAATTTTAAAATTTGATTTTGCTTGAAGAGATTTTCAAAGAGGAACTCTTAGTGTGTTTTAGGAGTTTCCAAAATTTTCACAGAAAAAAAATTTTAAAAAAATTTAACTTCAGAAGTTTTTAAACAAAACTTTCAACTTTAGAAATTTTCAAACACAAATTTTAAGCTTAAGAACTTTTCAAACAGAAATGTCAAGTAAAAAAAAATTCTCAAACAAAAATTTTCAGCTTCAGAAATTTTCAAAAAAAAATTTCAGCTTCAGAAATTTTCAAAAAAATATTTCAGCTTCATAAATTTTCAAACAGAAATGTGAAGTTAACAAAAATTTCAAAAAAAAAAATTTCAGCTTCAGAAATTTTCAAACAAAAAGTATTTAGTTTTTTTTTTTTATTAACTTAAAGACGTTTAAGTAAGTTTGATTTTAAGCATGTTTAATTGAGAATTATTTTAAATTAATTCAATTTTGAAATTGTTTAAGTTAATTCGATTTGAAGATGTTTTGGAGAAATATTTAAATTTTAATTTGCTTAGTCATCTCACCCGATGTATGTTTTCAATCAGGGGATCCTATTATTTTGTGAGATGAATTAGTTCAATTTTTAGGGTTTTGTTTAACTTTACGTTAGATTCGGGTTTAGCTTTGGGTTCAACAAGTAAGCGTTCTTTGGATAAACTTCTGGGCTATGGTGAGTCACAAGGAGCTCATTAAAGTAACCATGCCTTCGAGGTTTCCCAAATAGTCCTACCCATTAAGCTTAATACTAAACCTTGGTCTAACTAGTTAGGGTCCATTTAAGGGTAGCTTCGGTTAGTTCCACTTGGCCAAATGCACCAGGTCGAATCCATATCTTCCTAGACATGCGATGCCCAAGATTTCCCAACGTACTATCATCCAAAAACTTTACCAGTACTGTGCTTCAAGTTAAAATTTAACCCTTTTTAATCTATCCTTATTTACCCATCCGGGAATCTACTCTTGTTTACCCATTTCGGGTAGATTAAGTTCGGTTACCCTGTCGGGTAAATAGATTTCGGAGTTGCCAGCTATTCTGGACCCTCCTTCTTATTTGATTTTTGAATTTTAAATTTTAATTCCGAATTTTGAATTTTTAAGTTTTAATTACGAATTTTTAATTTGAATTTTGAGATTGATTTTGAATTTTTAGTTTTGAGTTTTTAGATTAATTTCGAGTTTTTTAATTTTGAGTTTAAGATTAATTTCGAATTTTGAATTTTGAGTTTAACATTAATTTCGAATTTTGAATTTTAGAATTTTGAATTTAATTTCGAATTTTAATTTTAGAATTTTGAATTTTAGAATTTTGAATTTGATTTCAAATTTTAATTTTAGATTTTGAATTTTGAATTTTGAATTTTAGAATTTAGAATTTTAGAGTTTTGAATTTAATTTCGATTTTTGAATTTTAAGTAATTAATTTCGAATTTCGAATTTTGAATTTTAATAAGTAATTTCGAATTTTGAATTTTAATTAATTATTTTTAATTATTTTTCTGCTAGCTCCCCCTGTATCATAGCCTCGATAAGGTTTATCGAGGTAATGTATTTGATCCTTAGGAACCCAATAATGTCCAAGTCCAACTTGATTGATCAGGTTGGACTTGGCAACCCATGCTTGGACCACTTTTCTATTTGGTTTGTTTATTAAGGATAGGTAAGATTTATATTTCTTTTTATATCCTAGTCCAGTTCGATTGTAGATTGCCCTTTGTGCTCCAAGAATCAAGTCAAGATTCTTGGATCCTAAGGAAAATCGTTCTAGGGTAGTTTTCAAATCCTTTACCTGACTTTTCAGATTGGAGTTCTCTTCCTCAAGTTTTTGAACTTGAGTTGAGGTTCCAGTCTGAACTTGATCAGTTAAGGATTCGTTGTTTGGCGTTTCTTTATGGAGTGTTACCTCCTTTCGAAGCGCTTTGATTCAAATCTTGGACTTAGCAACTTTATGCATTAAATAATTAATTAAACTATATAAACGACTTTTACTTACAGAGGGGTTCGGTCCTTCGGAAACGGATGCAGATCCGTGGCTTCTCTCGGACTCGACTTCCGATTCATCCTCACTTCCGGATCCGTTGGTGAAGTCCCGGGCTGTCAAGGCAAGAAAGTTCGTTTGTTCTTGTTCTTCGTCGTCGGATTCTTCGAAGGAAGACTCGTCCCATGTTGCCTTCAATGCCTTCTTTCTTTTGGGTTTCTTTGAGTCCTTCTGGTTCGGGCAATTTGCCTTGATGTGACCCTTCTGATTGCATCCGTAGCAGGTCACCTCGAATTTGACCTTCGAGCTTGGCTGGGCTTCTTTAGACTGGATGGCTTTTCTGAGATCCTTTTTGTTGAAGCCTTTCTTTTTGCAGAGCTTCTTAACTAAGTTGACTATCTCGTTGGTAAGTTCATTGTTGTCTTCTGAGTCTGGTTCTTCTTCTGACTCAGGTTCGGTTCTTCGCTTGATTTTTGACTCACGCGATCTCCCTGTTCCTGCAACCAAAGCCAACCCTTTTTCGGTCGGGCGTGCATTAGTCTGTTCGTGAAGTTTGAATTCTGCAAACAGTTCATCTAATTTAATTGTAGATAAATCCTTGGAGACCTTGTAGGCATCTACCATGGATTCCCACAAGGTGTTCCTAGGAAAGGCATTTAGAGAATACCTTATGATGTCCCGGTTGTCTACCTTCTGTCCGATCGCATGAAGACCATTGAGCAGATCTTGAATCCGGGCATGGAGTTGTGAAACTGTTTCACCTTCCTGCAATTTGATGTTAAATAATTTATTAAAAATTAGATCTCTTTTACTTACCTTGGTGTCGGATGTCCCTTCGTGAAGTTCAATTAGTTTCTCCCACAACTCTTTGGCACTGTTGAAGGGGCCGACGCGGTTGAGTTCTTCTTTTGATAGCCCACACTGGAGGGTGCAGGTTGCTTTGGCATTAACTTCCACTTTCTTGATTAAGGATGCGTCCCAGTCCTCGTACGGTAGTGGTTTGCCGGTGGTGTCAGATGGTAGTTCGAATCCGGTTTTGACAATCATCCAGACTTCAAAGTGAGTCTGGAGATATGCCTCCATCCGACCTTTCAAGTACCCGAAGTCGTCTCCGGTGAATAGCGGAGGGTGGGCTGTACTATAGCCTTCTTGAAGGGTCATTTCAGTTTTACCTAAAGCGAAAAACAACCAAACCAAAATGTCCCAGGACTTGGTCCTGGATTAGTAGTGCGGTAAGAAAAAATGGACCACGAACTCGGGTGTTGTTGCACCAATTCCGAGAAAAAAAAACTGATTCGAGCGAAAAATAATTAGAATATAGCTATGAGGCTAAATTCTAATCGACTCCGAAAAAAATAAATACCACGAAAAAAATATTTTGAATGGTGGTTGCACCGATTCAAAATGACCCAGCTCTGATACCAATTGATGGATCGAAAGCGCTAGAGGGGGGGGGGGGGTGAATAGCGCTCGTGGCTATTTCATTTTTCGAAATCCATAAATCGTACGTAAGAGTAATAAGCAGCGGAATAAAGACAGTCAAACACAGAGACACAGGGAATTACTTCGTTCGGAGCCTAAGGCGACTCCTACTCGAAGGCCCGCGATCCTTGATCGCTTCCGGTGGGCAACAACTATAATATCGTGAATAAGTACAAGGAAATAAGTACAACTGGAATTGAAATGATACCGACAACAAAATAATAACTGAAGCTTCGGATCATCAGTGAATGTAACAGCACTTTAGAGTCGTTTATTGAGCAGCACACAGCAGAAGGAAAGCTTGTTAAATCGTTGTATTTGAAGCTGCTCCTCAACCCTCCTTTTATATGTGATTCCGGGCGCCTGGATCCCTTCCGGGCGCCTGGAGTGTGACGTGGCCAATCAATCAGGATGCTCCACGTGACGAAGTCGCGACAAGGATAAAAGTTGGCGCCCGGACCTCAGGGCGCCCGGATCCATCCCGGGCGCCCGGACAGCCTTTTTCCAGCAGGTTCCTTACCTGCAAACAAAGGTTAGTCCGAGAAAAATACCCTGCAAGACAGTGTTAGAATATGATAAAACACAATAAGTAATAACTGACAGTCTTCGGACTGTCCGAGTCTGACTTCGGATTCCCAACCGGAAACCCTAGGTCGACCCGATGCCTACTGTTCCCTCTTCGGGGAACGCGTCCTCACATACTCCCCTCAGGAGAGATTACCTGATGCCAGTCCGGTCCTCCAGACCGACTGGACTTTTCACCTAGGGTTACCACCCCCTAGGACCTAAGGTTACCGCCCCTTAGGGTTTTTCCTCCACCAAGGGTTACCGCCCCCTAGGACCTAAGGTTACCGCCCCTTAGGGTTTTCCTCCACCTAGGGTTACCGCCCCCTAGGACCTAAGGTTACCACCCCTTAGGGTTTTTCACCTGCCTAACCGCAGCTAGGACTTTCCTGAAACACTCATTCAAACATGTTAGATCACACACTAACTTAACTTTGAATCCTTTGCCATTATCAAAACTAAGGTTCGATCGTCGGATGCTTCCTGCACCAACACTTTTGACTTATTATCTTTGATATGCTTAGTAATGAAATTAACATGTTGCATTAATTGTGTTTCTTATTTGTTTCGGTTAATCACTGCCCAATACATGTTACCTATTTGATTGGTTGTTTGTTTGCATCTCGTATTGATCTCGTACCTGATTTTTCATGCTCATGGGTAGTGATATAACCATGTTTCACATGTTCAGGACCTAGGTTTGATACCTTATTGATCAGTATATCTTGATATGATTTATTCACTATGGTGCCCATTGTTATATGTCCAAAGGTTGGTTTAGTATATTACCATGCTTAGTGACATGCATCATTCGCATGATTGCATGCTGTGTGAGAGATTGCTCCATTATTGTCGAGCACTTTGCCAGTTTCATCACTGTTCGGTGCTCCATTGTGACGCTCATGGGTAGCGTGACACAACGTGGTAGCACGTCAGTTTGGCTCTTCCGGTGCTCCGTTGGTCCGCTCATGGGTAGTGTGATGCAGCGTGTAGCACGTTAGAGATCCCTCCCCGTCATAGTGTACTGGGAGATGAGAGCATTGCGCTCTCCCATTTATGATTTGGGGTAGGAGTATGTGTGTACTCCGACAATATCCCGTCCACTTTGGTCACTCATCAGGAGTAGTGATGCAGAGTGCACGGTTGTCACGGCTCTACCCACTCGGTCCCACTTTTGTTATGAGTTGGCTGACTGGCGTCAGGGGTGACCATGACATTGACATCATATGCATGATGCATTTATTGTTTGTGATTGTGTTTGCTGCATTTATATGCTGCATATTGTTTGGATACCTATGTTTGACATGCATACAGGTCTTCTATACCTTTCGGACTGTTTGTCCTTATACCCAGGTCCTGGTTAGTACAGTTTCTCTCCTATTTTACTTCGGTTTGCATTTACCTTTATTTTATCAGGAGACTGTACGCATGATTAGTACTAGGTGTTATTTCCTTACCTGCTGAGTGTTGAACTCACCCCGCCTCCATTGTTGTTATTTTAAGGTTGATGCTGTCAGGAGGGAGTTCCAGTCGCTAGTCCTCACTGCACGTAGTGCTAGATCCCTGCAGACCTCGATGATTTATCTATCATTTAGTTTTGTTCTTATTTGATTATGTATGGACTTGGTTATTTGGATACTTGGACATTGTATGGTTTTTTTTTTGCTATATTGATGGATGTTCTATTCGATATGTTTTTACTACATGCCTGCCTGGACGGCAGAAGAGGTGAGTTCGTCGGATTTGAGATTTACAAGTGTAGTGGAGTAGGGTGGATTTCGAGTCAGAGTATTATTTTTCTGTTAAATTATCTTAACTGCGTGGTTGTGACAGCCAGAGGCTGAATAAATTATAGTAACTGCGTGGTATTTGCTTTTACTTATTGTTATGATTCCAGCTGCTTATGGCTGATGTATATGTGATATGTAGAAATTTCAGATTGTCTGCCGTACAGGGGAGATGTTGGCAAAATTTCTTCGGACATGGACTCCTCTGGGGCGTGACAATTTATTTGGTATCAGCGCTTAAGTTTTACGATCGGTTATTTTTGTATTTTGGATATTGGGGATAACCTGATACCAATTTATTGGTATCAGAGTGCCAAAGTTTGGCGATACTTGTTTGATTTTCGTGTTACGGATTTTTGAGATTTGGCTGATACCAATTTATTGGTATCAGAGTGGGTTATGATACCTGCTTTTGGTATTCTGGATTTTTGGATTAGCCCAAGTTTGCGAGGCAAACTGGGTAGTTATTTGGATTGCACGGATTTTCCATTATGTATATATTTTGGACTTTCGTTTCGGATTTATATGGATTTTTGGTGATTTTCATGTACGAAATTTTGAGGTCAGAAGTTGGGGACTGGATAGCGATGGAACATCTCCAGACGGCATATAGGTATGATGTTTAATTTTATAGTTTATGACATGTATTGACATTCTTTGTTTAATACTTGTCTGGTTGTTGTAACGCATATTACATGTGATGGGTTAGCCATTGAGCATGGTTGACCTTAATAGAGATCAAGGATTATAGTTTCTGGTGATTTTTCATATCTTACCATCAATAGTTTTAGCTTCTGTTACTACTAGTAGGAGATGGAGGCACATACCAGCCTCTGCTATTGTTAGCTGTCTAATGGATAATACCTACATATTCTTGTGGATTTAGCCAGTAGAGTTTTTATACTCATATCTTTTGGATATTAGGGTACCCGATACAATGAAAATTGGTCATTGGGGAGTTATCATGTTTGATCATTGTTGAGAATGGTTGGAGGTTGAGGGATATTGTGAGATCAGATATTGTGATATGTTGATTTTTAATGATTTATGAGAGTAAATGTTATGTGGTTGTCTGATGATCTATTACTAGATATTTGTTTTGATGATCTATTATTTGGGTTGTCGTTGATGGTGACATAGTGAGTGTTATATATGATATTCACAGGTTTGATGATTATAATTGGTGATCAGATTATAAATCGGGTGCTAGAGAGTTTACGGTTGAGTGTACCTATGAGATTTTAATAAATCTGGTTAGTTGTGGTTAGTTAACAGGATGATAAAATTGATATTTGCTTCTTCTGATATTGGACTATGTGGATAAATAATGATTGGATGTTTTGAATGCTAACTTGCTCTCATGGGGAGTAGAGACTGATTCATCTGATATTATGTGGGCTGATATTTTTGAGGATAAAAATGAGAGTGTCTTGATGTTCTTGAATTCTGACTTTATCTTTTGGGTCGTACACATTTGTACATATGATTATTGTGGGTTTCTTGTAGATTATACCCGAGTGGTTAGACATACATGTCTGATTGTTTAATGGAGCTATGTTGTCAATTAAAAATTATGTTGTGGAATGTGCACATATGTTTGAGTGTTTCATTTGATGTATCTTATCGATTTAATCTGAGTTGTGATATGTGCAGATGTGTTTGGTGTAATATTTGAGGTATCTTGTTTATTATGTGATTGTTCTGAGAGGATACTCGTGTCGATTATGATTTGTTGGAAGTATTATGTTGATTATACTCTTGGCATAGGTGTATATATGTCATGAGAGTGTTGTTGAGGTGTATTGTTGATTATACCTATGTTGATATATGCACACGGCTTCGGTATGCATTGTTGGAGGTATTACGATGATTTATATCTAGGTTGTGGGTATCTTTGGTGTGCACTAATTGGAGGATTATGTCGATCATACATATGTTGTATGAGCAAGTGTGCCAGGTGTATTGTTGGTAGCAGCATGATGATTCTACTTATGTTGAATGTAGGATGTAGAGTGTCTGCATTATGTCATTTGTTGGATTATCCTGTCAACCCATATTCTTATCAGTGAGTGATTCACTATGATGTTGATAGATTTGAGGATGAGTTTGATTTGATTGTTGGATTGTTATACCTTTGACTGCCACAGTGATATGTGGTTGAGTGATCTCGTGCAGCCTCTAGTTGGATAGTCAGGTGTCTTGGTCACTTGTGGGATGTTTGTGGTGGAGCATTGCTCCCACCTATTGTGGATTGCTTGTAGCGGAGTATTGCCCTATGTATATATTATAGATACATATTACAGATTTGGTTGTGGTGGAGCGTTACTCCCACATATTGAGGATTTCTTGTGGTAGAGCGTTGCTCCCACATATGTGGTATTTTCTGTGATGGAGCGTTGCTCTCACATTGGTGGATTTATTCTTTGGTGATTTATATTATTGGTGATTGGATTTCAGATTTATTATCAGAAATCTTATGGTTAGGAATGTCTGTGATACGGACATTATGTGTCTTGGTTTTACCATTAGGGCTTGCGGAGCCTTAGATGTTTTCATGGACTCGATGATTGGGTATCCCTAGGATATTGGATCAGAATTCGTTATCGTTATTGACGACGTGGTGTTTTATTCCTGATCTGAGGTGTATCACGTACACTATCTTCGCAAAGTTCTAGAGATGTTTTGACTGAAACGTCTATATGTGAAGATCAGTAGTGCGTATTTTGGTTGTCTTTTATGAGATGTTTGAGACACACGGTCATCAGTAGGAGTATACCGTGGTTCCACAGGAGATCGAAGTTGTTACCGTTTGGAGTAGACGGAGTCTATAGAAGAGGCTCGCAACTTCCATTGTTTGGCTCGATATTTCCGGAGATACGCTGAGGGTTTCTCTCGGATAGCTATGCTACTCACACGCCTGACCAGGAAAGGCGTGAAGTTCACTTGGACCGAGGATGGCAAGACCAGCTTCTAGGAGCTGAAGCGAAGACTAGTGTCGGCTCTGATTTTTGGTTTTACCTTCTGGAGAGGACGGATAAGTCCTCTATGTTGGGTTTTTCGGGCCGCGAAAACCGCTTTTTCGCGTCGCGGAAACCCCGAATCACCCATGCCACTGGATCTCGTGCGAAGAATAGATTTCAAAATATCTTGTACGAGTTTCTACTTAGATCTACATGAAGAATAACTTATACCTTCGATGCATGCCCTTCGCGTATCCCGCTCGTCCAAGGTACGCCGGATCTCGAAGTTGTCAATGTAGACAACTCTCTAGTGATATCCACACGAACAAGATGTGTTCTCTAACACTCAAGGATGGAGAAGAGAGCACCCAAGTGTGCTAGCACTTTCTAGGGCTCTCGGGTAGGATTTAAAAGGGGAGAAAGGAGAGAAAGTAAAAGGAATCTCACATACTCCTCTAGGTACCCTCCTTTGTGACCTTCACTCCACCTTATTCTCTTGGAAATCAACTCACTCACCTTCTCCTTGCTTGAAACCCACGACCAAGAGCAGCAAAGGATGATGAAGAATACAAGGAAGAAAATGCAACCATAAACACCCATCAATTCCACAAAACAAAACCTCCACACACATTAACTCCCCTCATTTAATGTGGTCGGCCTCATTAAATGGAATGGAATGTGTAACCTCCATGAGGTGGCACACCATGATGAGGTGGAGATGATGTGGCAAGGTTAGTCATGCCATGTAGGATGAGTCAACCTTCATGATGTGGCAATACATCAAGTCAAACTTGATGTTTCAACTTCCTATTTTGGTCAAGTCAAAATTGACCAAATCTCTTCCATGTTGAGTTGAATTCATTCTTTGATTCAAGCCAATTTCAATCTAATGAATCTCAATTCATTAATATAAATTGACTTAATGAATCAAATTTAAATTAGACTCATTCAACAATTGAATCTAATTGAGTCTAACTCAATAAGTCTAATTTAAATCAATCCGAATCCAATTGGTTCATCATATGAACCTAATCTCCATCCACTTGTTCTTTGTGTGTGACCCAATAGGTTCTTGTAACGTTGGCAATGTTTCTAAACTCCTTTAAAAACATAAGCAATGAGCGGCATCTAGCAATACATCATTGCTACCCAAGTTACAAGAAATGTTGAGATCCAACATCACCTTGTGACTATTAATTGTGACTCCTCATATATATGACAAGTGTCCTTCTATCCTAGACATCTAGATTGATCAATATGAGGCATAGACCGTGTCATCCTCTGATCAATCTAAATCCTGAACTCCAAGTAAACTCACTAAATCAAATGAGCTCAACATCTCATGTTGACTCATTTGGGCATGGCCATGCACTTCGTGGTCTAACTCTATCAAGAATATCGATGTCGCTCCCGTCATATGGGAGGGATAGATCCCATCTACATCACTCACATCCCTCCACATAATTTGTTACATACCCAGTAATCGCCTTTATAGTCCACCCAGTTACGGGTGACGTTTGACGAAACTAAAGTACATAACTCCTTATGTAGGGATCCATGGTGACTTCAGGTCTAAGGACTAGTAGTCATACTAATAGTCACATGAGAAAGTATATGACACTCATATAATGATCCATGATACTTTCTCATGATGGGTCATTCTGTATACATTCTCTAATGTATACCCATGTGCCAACTTGATATCTCTATATCCATGACTTGTGAGATCAAGTCATCGAGTTGACCTACATGCAAGTCTTATTGCATTAACATTGTCCCTGAATGTTAATACTCGACTAGGAATGATTAAGAGTAGTGTTCCCTATATCATCTCACTATCGGTTCAGCTAACCGATTGATATAGGTAAGAATCTTCTACTCAAGGACGTTACTATACTTATTTTATCTGACACTAATACAAATAAGCATAATAACCAAAAACCAAATGCCTTAATATATACAAGAATATGATATACATGAGTCCATACAATCATCAAATGATTGGCTCTAGGGCTCTAACTAACACTCTACATCGACGCATCTATTCAGGGTTTGAGCGTTGTTCTGATGCAGCACGATATGGTAGTCTCCTATGCTTCTCGTCGGTTGAAGGATCATGAGAAGAACTACCCTGTACATGATCTGGAGCAAGTCGCCATTATTTTTGCCATGAAGATTTGGCGACATTATTTATATGGCGTTACATTTGAGATTCTCACTGACCATAAGAGTCTGAAATATCTATTTACTTAGAAGGAACTTAATCTCCCACAGAGGAGATGGATGGAGTTCCTGAAGGATTATGATTGTACCATTGGCTATCACCCAGAAAAAGCTAATGTGGTTGCCGATGCACTCAGCAGGAAGTCCAGAGGGACTTTGGCTTGCCACCGAGTTTCAGTTACAGACTTGGTTCAGGGTTTCTCCGAGTTAGACCTTGAGGAGCATGGATCTACAGAGCAGGGTATTCTGGTTACCATGGTTGCTCAGTCGTCGATCAGGACGAGGATTCGAGAGGCCCAGGCTGGTGAGTAGCATTTTCAATTCATTAGTAGTTAGATTGCTTCCGGGCAGCATACCGAGTTCACACAAGACGAGGAGGGTATTATATACTTCCGAGGCAGGTTATGCGTACCTCAGTCTCATCCGGTCTTACAGGAGCTACTCCAGGAGGCACACCGCTCTCGATTTGCGATCCATCCAGGTGGGAATCGTATGTATCGAGACTTGAGGCGTTCCTATTGGTGGAACGGTATGAAGAAAGACATCGCGGATTTTGTAGCTAGATGTCTTGTCTGTCAGCAAGTGAAGGCTGAGCATCAGCGACCTGCCGGGTTACTTAAGCGGATTTCTATTCCTGAGTGGAAATGGGAACATATCACTATGGATTTTGTAGTGGGATTGCCAAGGACACGACGAGGCCATGACGCGATTTGGGTAATCGTTGATCGATTAACCAAATCCATGCATTTCTTAGCGATTCGGAGGACTGATTCCCTGGATCGATTGGTAGATCTGTATTGCCGAGAGATCATCATACTACATGGTGTTCCGTTGAGTATCATTTCGGATAGAGATCTACGATTTATGTCACGTTTCTGGCAGAGTCTGCAGCAGGCCTTGGGCACACAGCTCCGTTTCAGTACAGCCTTCCATCCACAGACAGATCGACAGTCAGAGCAGACCATTCAGACTTTAGAGGACCTATTGAGGTCATGTGTTATGGATTTCGGAGGTAGTTGGGAGGACCATCTGTCGTTAATAGAGTGTGCTTACAACAACAGCTTTCATTCGGCTATCCAGATGGCACCGTTTGAGGCGTTGTATAGTAGACCTTGTCAGACACCCGTCCTCTGGGATGAGGTTGGAGAGGCCCAGATGTTGGGACCTCATAGAGCTCAGCAGGATGTAGAGTTGGTCAGTACTATCAGACGGAGGATGTCAGAGGCACAGGACCGCCAGAAGAGTTATGCTGATCGGAGACGCAGACCACTAGAGTTTTTTGTTGGCGATCATGTATTTCTGCAAGTTTCACCCACGAAAGGGGTGAAGAGATTTGGCCTCAGAGGTAAGTTAGCTCCGCGGTACATTGGCCCTTTCGAGATCTTGGAGAGGATCGGAGCGGTAGCTTACCGACTAGCACTACCACCGTCCCTGGCAGGCGTCCACGATGTATTTCACGTATCGATGTTGCGGAGATACGTGCCCGACCCGATGCATATGTGCTGGCAGATATTCCTGTTCCAGTTCAGCCTGACATTAAATATGAGGAGGTTCCGTTACGGATTCTCGACCGGAAAGAGCGTCAGTTGCGGAACAAGACTATCCGGCTGGTTAAAGTCGGATGACAACATCATTCGGACGAGGAGGCTACTTGGGAGCTCGAGGATACGATCCGAGCTCGTTATCCCCATCTTTTCACTTGAGGTATGTGATTTATTTACCGTTCAGCATTTATACTTCTACCTGTTGTTAGTACTTGCTGATGGCAGATAATGAAATTT
Organism: Zingiber officinale; assembly: GCF_018446385.1. Lineage (NCBI taxonomy): Eukaryota > Viridiplantae > Streptophyta > Magnoliopsida > Zingiberales > Zingiberaceae > Zingiber > Zingiber officinale. Next base: position 30,828,835 of record NC_055986.1, on the reverse strand, counting down.
GGGGACCAGATTTTTATTAGTGGGGGAGAATTTAAAATACTGAAAATAGGTGAATATTAATAAGGGAAGTTTCCGGAATTTTTAGAAATTTTTCGGGAATTTTTCGGAGCTCGTATGGACGAGTTAACGGGGATAAAAATGGGGCCCGGAAAAGCCTGTTTAGGTTACCCCGTTTTAGCGAGGAAATGTTTCTATTTCTTTTTCTTTTTTTACTTTTCTTTTTATTTCTTCGTTTCTTCCTTTTTCCTCGTCGAACCCCCTCCCCCGCGCATCTCTCTTCCTTTCCCTGCCGAAGCCTCTCGTGCCCTAACAACACGAGCGGTTCTCACCTCTCCTTTTCCTCTCCTTTTAGTTCTTCTTCCTCTTCCCCTAAGCGCCGGCGACGAATCTGCCCCGCCGACCTACTGCCGCATCTCAGCACAACGCCACCGCCGATACTCCCCAGTGCCAAGTTCTTTCTCTTCTTGACAGTGCCGCCGGCCACCTCCTCTATACCAGCCACCATAGCACCGACCTTCTGCCGCGACGCCGGTCTCTCTTCTGTGCCCTAGCCTTGATTCACTGCCGACCTCTCCTCTACTCGCTGCCGCTGTGCCCTAGTCGGAAGCCGACGGCTACGGTTCCATCTCTCTCCGGCGACCATTTTGTTGTTGTCCTTGCTATGCCCTAGCGCCGGCAGCCAACCAGTCTGCCTACACGGGTTCTCTATGCCACTATCCCTTTGTGACACACTGCCTTCCACGGGCTGATCTGTGGCCAAGCGAAAGAAGTCGCCAATCTAGCCTCAAGACCAGCGCTGGATTCTCAGCCTCGGGTTGCTGTGAAGTTGCCGACAGTGAGTAAGGTGATCAGACCACAAGGTGAGCCTTGATTTGGTCTTGCATGGTTGAATATGTACACACTGTGAATTAGACATTTGTTTTGTCTAGGTGCTAATTTGGAAGGGTTGATTTGCTAGGCAACGGCTCCACCTCGCTCCGGATAGGATTATTGGCAGCAACTTCGCCTACTGTGCTGCAATAGCGAATCTTCTCCAGCTGTGATTTGAGGTAAAGAATTTGATCATCTTGTAGAGGATTGGTTGATAGGTCAGCAAGGAATATTAAATTAGGTTATCTTTTGTATTTGGTATGAGTTGGGTTCTGGGTTAGGTTTATGTGATTATTGATTAGGGATTTTGCCCTAATTTAGAGTTAAAGAATTTATTTAGCTATTTATAGGAATTTAGCTAAAATATCGTATATCTATTGGATACAGGACTTTATTGCGAGACAAGTATCTCGATTTGTCGGACTGGACCATTTCGATTGGAGGCGGGTACTTTTGACTTATTGTCTTTGATATGCTTAGTAATGAAATTAACATTTTGCATTAATTGTGTTTCTTGTTTGTTTCGGTTAATCACTGCCCAATACATGTTACCTGTTTGATTGGTTGTTTGTTTGCATCTCGTATTGATCTCGTACCTGATTTTTCATGCTCATGGGTAGTGATATAACCATGTTTCACATGTTCAGGACCTAGGTTTGATACCTTATTGATCAGTATATCTTGATATGATTTATTCACTATGGTGCCATTGTTATATGTCCAGAGGTTGGTTTAGTATATTACCATGCTTAGTGACATGCACCATTCGCATGATTGCATGCTGTGTGAGAGATTGCTCCATTATTGTCAAGCACTTTGCCAGTTTCATCACTGTTCGGTGCTCCGTTGTGACGCTCATGGGTAGCGTGACACAGCGTGGTAGCACGTCAGTTTGGCTCTTCCGGTGCTCCGTTGGTCCTCTCATGGGTAGTGTGATGCAGCGTGTAGCACGTTAGAGATCCCTCCCCGTCACAGTGTACCGGGAGATGAGAGCATTACGCTCCCCCATTTATGATTTGGGGTAGGAGTATATGTGTACTCCGACAGCATCCCGTCCACTTCGGTCACTCATCAGGAGTAGTGATGCAGAGTGCACGGTTGTCACAGCTCTACCCAATCGGTCCCACTTTTGTTATGAGTTGGCTGACTGGCGTCAGGGGTGACCATGACATTGACATCATATGCATGATGCATTTATTGTTTGTGATTGTGTTTGCTGCATTTATATGCTGCATATTATTTGGATACCTATGTTTGACATGCATACAAGTCTTCTATACCTTTCGGACTGTCTGTCGTTATACCCAGGTCCTGGTTAGTACAGTTTCTCTCCTGTTTTACTTCGGTTTGCATTTACCTTTATTTTATCAGGAGACTGTACGCATGATTATTTCTAGGTGTTATTTCCTTACTTTGCATATCAATTGTACCTGCTGAGTGTTGGACTCACCCCACCTCCATTGTTGTTATTTTCAGGTTGATGCTGTCAGGAGGGAGTTCCAGTCGCTAGTCCTCACTGCACGTAGTGCTAGATCCCTGCAGACCTCGATGATTTATCTATCATTTAGTTTTGTTCTTATTTGATTATGTGTGGACTTGGTTATTTGGATACTTGGACATTGTATGGTTTTTTTTTGCGATATTGATGGATGTTCTATTCGATATGTTTTTACTACATGCCTAGCTGGACGGCAGAAGAGGTGAGTTCGTCGGATTTGAGCTTTACGAGTTTAGTGGAGTAGGGTGGATTTCGAGTCAGAGTATTATTTTTCTGTTAAATTATCTTAACTGCGTGTTTGTGACAGCCAAAGGCTGAATAAATTATAGTAACTGCATGGTGTTTGCTTTTACTTATTGTTATGATTCCAGCCGCCTGTGGCTGATGTATATGTGATATGTAGAAATTACAGATTGTCCACCGTACAGGGGAGATGTTGTCGAAATTTCTTCGGACATGGACTCCTCTGGGGCGTTACAATTTATTTGATCTCACTTGGTTACCAGGATTCATAAACTCTAATACTTAAGCCTGGAGGTTTAGAGTTTGAATCCCGGGGGAGGCAAAAATCCATTGCCAGGGGTGGAAAGTCCTAGTGAGTAACGACACGGCCAAAGGGTCGTCGGTCGACGACATGAGAGGTTCCCAAATGGGCCGACGACATAAGGGCCACATGTGGGCCGCCGCAAGGGCAGCCCAAGAGGCCAAAGGGTCGGGTCGTCACACGTTGTGCCTTCACCTATCCCTCTCTTTTATTTTCCCTTCATCTTCTTTTCCATTTCCTCCATATTCTCTTCACCAATGGAAATAAACCCAGAGTTTTTTTCTCAAGCACAAAAGCTCTCTTTTCTTCTCCTTTATCTTCTCACCCAAGCAAGAAATGTAACATCACCTGTTGCCCTCTTCCAACAGCAAGCGTAGCCCTCATCCCTCATATCTTCATCCGCTTCTCATATTTTCACTATGTGTATTTTTTTGATAGACTTTTCCATTGTTTACTTCAACAATTATTAATTACAAAGTAATATATGATAATTATTTGGGTAATAAAATTGACGAAGTAAATATCATTTTATACTATGTAGGTTAAAAAATACAAGCCTCACTTCTAATTTTAAGTAACATTTTACTTGTAATATTTTTGTCATAAAGTAGTAAGTCACAAAATAAAATTTATAATTTCTAAGTGCTAAAGTAATAAGTTTGAACCAGTTAAAATACTAAGTCTTTGGCGAGTAGAATGACGAGAGGAAATGTTTATTTTATAAAAATAAAATTGAAAGAAAGAATGACGTGGATTTGAAAAAGTTGTATTTAAAAAAGAAAGTTATGCAAACTCACTACGAGGATTGTCTGCAAAGTTCTGTAGCAAAATATTCGTTAACAATTTTGTATATAGTATTATTTATAAAAGTGTATAGTATATATAATATATTTCCTATAATTAAATAACTGATATATATAACAAAATTATATACTCGATAAATATTATATTCTTTCTATATATATGACAATACATAATTTAAAAGTAGATAAAAATAGTAAGCTTTCTAAAAATGTATGACCACTTTTCCACTAATTATAGGATCGGTTATGTTTTTTGTTATATTTTCTTTTAATTGTACTCTCCTATTTTTACTTCTCATAAAATATATATACTCATCCTGCACCACTATTATAATTACACAATCAATACAAAATACAAAAAACTCAAAAGTTAATTAGTACTACATAATGTCTCGAGTTTCAATTCTTTGTGTATTTTTATTGTTTACAACTATATGCTTTGCAAGTAAGTAAACACCATTTAAATATTCCATGCAAATTTTTTTGAATTTATTTGTTACATATTGTTCATATATCCTAATGTTGACTATTATTTTTTGGTTAAAATTATAGATCGCTCTGATGCTACCAATTGTTGTTCGGAATATAAAAAGTGGGGTGATAGACAACAAACAAGTTGTAGCGGTGCAAGTGATACTAGTGCGTGCAACACTTGGTGTTCAAATTCATGTAGAGGAGGGGAATGTAAAGTACGAAATGGACACCAAGTTTGTCATTGTTATTGTTAATAATAGTGTAAAAATGGAGAATAAATTATATTATCCATCTTGATTGGTGAAATAAAATTTGATACTACATGTATTTTTATTTTTTAAAATTGTATACATATTATAAAAATAATGTATATGTTGAAGAAAATCTTATATATATGTTGAATTATTATCGCTAGAGGGATGAATTGTCATTTACATTTTCTTTTACTATTTAACACATGAATAGTTTTAACAATTTAAATATACATAAATAAAATAAGTAGTGTACAAATGAATGGAACAATACAATATATTAACTTTATTTGATACACAAGACCCAACTCCACGACCTACAACTCTTAGGTGGACACCCTAAGTTCCCTGATGATACATTTTATTTTCTCCTTTCTAGACACCTAGTGGACACCCTAAGTTCCTCTGTACGGAACCTAATGTCAGTGTTAGAGGTGCTAGAGGAAACAGGCTCAGTTGCTCTTCTCTTAATCCTACCAACATAAATAAATGATTTATTTTTACCATAATAATGACAAGTTGAGTTTAGGGTGTTAACAAAACATTTTTTGGACAACTAAAATAGGAAATAATTACCTATGCTATGCAAGACTAGACCGAAATCAAAAATGGGGAAAAAATAGCTTGAAAACAAGCTTTGGAGGTACTTGGAGCTGAAGCCTCGGGCCCCCCTTCTAAAATCATATATGTGCACCCAAAGGTGTTCCATGTGCTCGAACCATCTTTGTCAGGTTTTTATGTAGCAACATTTTTGGGAACTTGGAGTATGTTGAGGCGCCTTCATCCCAAATGACGGCGTTTTGAGTAGGCTTTTTCGGGGGATTTTGTGGGCATCCTGGACTAGGGTACGGGCGCACAAATTTTAAAAAATTTGAAACTTCAAAATGGTTTCGGCACCTGGATCTATTCCAGGTGCTTATCTCGATAATCTTTTTATTTCAAAAAATTAACTTAATTTTGGAAATTCTATATTTTGGCACTTACAATGGTTCTTGAATATAATTTAATTTATAATGTTTTGATCAATCTTACCTTAGTCTCCATTTCACCATTTTCTAGATTAAAAATCGAGTTAACCTAAAGGTTTGGTGAAATGCTTTTCAATTTTACTTGAAGAGAATTAGTTTGATTTTAAATCTAAGATAAATCGGTTTATAAACAGTATTTTACTTTTATCAGTGGCACTGTATTGGACTCTCAGTTGTCCTTGGGATGGGCTCCCATAGTCGTCCCTAGATTTAGATAACCTAGTAAACCCTACTGGATTCGGGACTTGCTACCTCGGGCCTAGTTTGGGATGTGCGCATAGCAAGTATAGTTGTCAGGCCCATCAGTAGCATGATTATTATGTTTATCTATTTATGAAAATAGTTTTCAAACTTCACAAATCAGATATATGAATACAGCTTAGCTTCAGTTTAGTTTTCTTATTGATATAGCTAATAGCTTTATGTTCAGTCTTTGATTGCCATGACTTGTATACCCATATGCCATGTTTTAGCATGTCGAGCATGATCATCAGCATGTATTTCAACAAGTATCTTTGGAAGCATGATTTCTTAGAATTCATGTTTTTGTTAGGTAGATGGTTCTTACTAAGCCCCCAAGCTTTTATTTTCCTTATACTGCAGATAGAGGTAAAGGGAAGTTGGATTAGCGGAGGCTGGAGGGCAATGCGATAAGATGTATGTGGGAAGGAACTTGGAGTAAAGATTCTTTGGGAATTAGCTATCTAAAGACTTAGTATTTCGGATCTTGTTACTCTTCTGCATTTTTAGGATGTTAAGTATCATGAATTATGAAAGTATGTACCTTGCCATGCCTAGACTTCTAGTTATCTTGACGTTAGTAATAAACCATGAGCAATGACTGTAGTGGCATGCCTAGAACTCTTGTGATTAGTTTTAAGTTGATACATGGCATCTTATTTGGATTAGTGGTGAATTGCAGCAGAAATCAGAGGTCCAATCGATCAGCCGATCGATTGGAGGGTCCTCAATCGATCAGTCGATCGATTGGGGAGTGATTTCCCGCATACAGTAAGCTGAAGAATCGATCAGTTGATCGATCAACCATGGATCGATCAGCCGATCGATTGGGAAGTAACTCCCCCCGTACAGAACGCTTTTGAATTGATCAGCTGATCGATTGAGGAGCTCTCAATCGATCAGCCGATCGATTGAACACGACTTCCGCATTCAAAGAGCTGCGGAGTCGATCAGCTGATCAATTGACATTATTTAATCGATCAGCCGATCGATTGGGAGAACTCTCCGTGTACAGAACGTTACTTAATCGATACTTGGATCGATTGGTCAGGCTGGATCGATCAGCCGATCGATTCAGATGGTTCTTCCATGCATAGTAGCACGTTGAGTCGATCAGTGGATCGATTAACAATTTTCAATCGATTGAGCCTCGACCCTTATCGATTTGGAGTTGATTAAGGATAAACACACAGATTTGATCAGTTTAAAATGAACTATGGTATTTTCTTGAAGAAACCTTCTCTTTCCTTTTTTTTTTCTCCCTTTCCTCCCCACATACAATACAGCCGCTGCTATGCTATACACCATCGTTGTGCCTTCGCCTATCCCTCTCTTTTATTTTCCCTTCATCTTCTTTTCCATTTCCGCCATATTCTCTTCACCAATGGAAATAAACCCAGAGTTTTTTTCTCAAGCACAAAAGCTCTCTTTTCTTCTCCTTTCTCTTCTCACCCAAGCAAGAAATGTAACATCACCTGTTGCCCTCTTCCAACAGCAAGCGTAGCCCTCATCCCTCATATCTTCATCTGCTTCTCATATTTTCACTATGTGTATTTTTTTTATAGACTTTTCCATTGTTTACATCAACAATTATTAATTACGAAGTAATATATGATAATTATTTGGGTAATAAAATTGACGAAGTAAATAACATTTTATACTATGTAGGTTAAAAAATACAAGCCTCACTTCTAATTTTAAGTAACATTTTACTTTGTAATATTTTTGTCATAAAGTATAAATTTATAATTTCTAAGTGCTAAAGTAATAAGTTTGAACCAGTTAAAATACTAAGTCTTTGGCGAGGAGAATGACGAGAGGAAATGTTTATTTTATAAAAATAAAATTGAAAGAAAGAATGACGTGGATTTGAAAAAGTTGTATTTTAAAAAAAAGTTATGCAGACTCACTACGAGGATTGTCTCTGCAATGTTCTGTAGCAAAATGTTCGTTAACAATTTTGTATATAGTATTATTTATAAAAGTGTATAGTATATATAATATATTTCCTATAATTAAATAACTGATATATATTACAAAATTATATACTCGATAAATATTATCTTCTTTCTATATATATGACAATACATAATTTAAAAGTAGATAAAAATAGTAAGCTTTCTAAAAGTGTATGACCACTTTGCCACTAATTATAGGATCGGTTATGTTTTTTGTTATATTTTCTTTTAATTGTACTCTCCTATTTTCACTTCTCGGAATAATATATATTCTCATCCTGCACCACTATTATAATTACACAATCAATACAAAATACAAAAAACTCAAAAGTTATTTAGTACTACATAATGTCTCGAGTTTCAATTATTTGTGTATTTTTATTGTTTACAACTATATGCTTTGCAAGTAAGTAAACACCATTTAAATATTCCATGTAAATTTTTTTGAATTTATTTGTTACACATTGTTCATATATCCTAATGTTGACTATTATTTTTTGGTTAAAATTATAGATTGCTCTGATGCTACCAATTGTTGTTCGGAATATAAAAAGTGGGGTGATAGACAACAAACAAGTTGTAGCGGTGCAAGTGATACTAGTGCGTGCAACACTTGGTGTTCAAATTCATGTAGAGGAGGGGAATGTAAAGTACGAAATGGACACCAAGTTTGTCATTGTTATTGTTAATAATAGTGTAAAGATGGAGAATAAATTATATTATACATCTTGATTGGTGAAATAAAATTTGATACTACATGTATTTTTATTCATTTAAATTGTATACATATTATAAAAATAATGTATATGTTGAAGAAAATCTTATATATATGTTGAATTATCATCGCTAGACGGATGAATTGTCATTTACATTTTCTTTGACTATTTAACACATGAACAATTTTAACAATTTAAATAGACATAAATAAAATAAGTAGTGTACAAATGAATGGAACAATACAATATATTAACTTGATTTGATACACAAGGCCCAACTCCACGACCTACAACTCTTAGGTGGATGATCCCTGATGATACTTTTTATTTTTCTCCTTTCTAGACACCTTGTGGACACCCTAAGTTCCTCTGTACGGAACCTAATGTCAGTGTTAGAGGTGCTAGAGGAAACAGGCTCAGTTGCTCTTCTCTTAATCCTACCAACATAAATAAATGATTTATTTTTACCATAATAATGACAATTTGAGTTTAGGGTGTTAACAAAACATTTTTTGGACAACTAAAATAGGAAATAATTACCTAGGCTATGCAAGACTAGACCGAAATCAAAAATGGGGAAAAAATAGCTTGAAAACAAGCTTTGGAGGTGCTTGGAGCTGAAGCCTCGGACCCCCTTCTAAAATTGTCACGCCCCGGAGGAGTCCCTGTCCGAAGAAATTTCGGCAGCACCTCCCCTGTACGGCGGACAATCTGAAACTTTTTACAGACATAATATACATCAGCCACATGCGGCTAGAATATATACACAACCACGTAGTTAATAATCTCATCCTACACGGCTGGACAAACATATCTACAACCACGCAGTTATATATATATTTCTATCAGCTCACTCGGCTGAAACTAAAACCAACACAGCGAAAAATACATAAAGACAATCCCATACAGCGAAAAACACACTGCTAGCCGGCTAGGCTTACACTACACAACAACACAACACCCCGGAAACAAAATCGGAACACACAAAGCCAAATACACGCATCTCATATACCAAGATAAAACAAACAAAAAGGCGGAGATATGTCTTCTGATGTGACGTGGGGACCAGCAGACAGGATGCTCCAAGCGACACCATAAATAACCTAGTACCTGAAAAAGATAGTGTCAACGGGGTGAGTTCAACAACTCAGCGAATACCAATGGACATGAGTAGTAAGATATATCTAATAGAAACAAACATGGAATACAACTTCCTAATCATATATAGGGAATATGCAAAACTGAAAGGTAACTGAGGAAGCTGTACTCACCAGGAACTCCTATCCAGACAAAAGGGTCGTCAAACCGAAAGTGTCAATAATCCTGTATGCAGGTCAAAGGTATGCATCCAACCAAACTGCAGCAACCAAATGCAGCAAACACAATCACAAGAAATAAATGCATCAATGCATATGATGCTAATGATGCGTCCTGGTCACCCCTGACGCCAGTCAGTCATCTCACACACAAATGGTGAGACCGAGTGAGTAGGGCTGTGACAACCGTGCACTCTGTCGTCACTGCTCCTGATAAGTGACCGAGTGGACGGGATGCTGTCGAAGTACTCCTATCCTCTTACCCCAAATCATAATTGGGGGAGCTCAATGCTCTCATCTCCCGGTACACGAGGACGGGGAGGTATCTCTGCCGGCTACCATGCTGAGTCACCTGACCAACGGAGCCAAACAGAGTCCACCGTCTGCCGGCTACCACACTGCTACTCAAAATGCCAGCAGAGCCAAACAGAGCGGAACTGTCTGCCGGCTACCACGTTGAGTCACCTGACCAACGGAGCCAAACAGCAGAACCGCCACACACCTGCCTGATATACCACTAATCCATGAGTGGTGGTGTGTGCAGTACATGTAACTGGCGATGTGCTCAACCATAGTGGAGGCGACAATCGCACAGCATGCAATCATGATGCATGACACTATGCATAGCCATAAAATGATCAGCATAACCATATCCATATATATATATATAATATGGGTACCATAGTATCAATAAGTCAAATCCACAGATCTAGGGTATACAGGTCCTCTATGGTATAACAACCTAGATCCTGAACATATCCCGCTCCATAACATAGGTACCAACAATATGCACAGACCAAAGAAAAAGGGTCGAGGTACACCAATCAGATATGATAAACAAATATAGGTACACAAGCCAGGTATGGTATAAAAACCTAGGTATCAGATAATCTAGATACACATGCCAGAAATAAAATCCAGAACCTAGTCCTAACCTCAGTAAAGCATGGTATGCCACTTACTCTAGGAACTAAGGTAATCATGGCAATAATCACGAGGTATAAACATGGATACCTAACAAGCAACAAAACAGAACATGCTATGGATATCAAACTGACATACCAAAGACAATCATGATTATTGCATGTAGATATAAAATACTATGCATATCCAATTGACAATATCATAAAAGATAAGTCAAGAGGTACTCGCCTCCAATCGCAAAGTCCAAATCCAATCAAATCCAATGTCAAGATGCTCTTCTCGTGTCAAGGTCCTGTAATACATGATATACAGATTTAGCTAATTACATATAAACTAATTAGCTAAATTAAACCCTCAAACCTATTTAGGATAATCATAATCGAATACGACTATTGATTAACCTCCTATTTATCAACCTACTGCAACAAACAACCTATCTGTGGCAGCACGCCAACATAATGATCAATCAACCCCATTTATCAACTCGGTGTAATACCTTTACATTAAATCTCAAACTTCTACAACTTTATCAAGCTTTAACACATCGTCCCCAAAATCCCTTACTCAGTTTATTTCAATACTTCACATATACATCACAGAACCAGCTACAATAACTGTAAAATTACTCCTTCAAGTTTAATCACTTTATTCTTTCACGCTCTCCATCAATTACTCTCACTAGTTTTCAATTACTAGAGTGTAATCTAAATCCTCAATCAATGAACGCACTTAGCATTCAAACCTCAAAAACTTAAAAATAAAAAATCAAAATGCCTTACCCAATCCTTGTGCCGGCTCTAGGGCTGAGGAGGAGCGTCAACCGGCACTGCTCAGGGATCGGAGGAAGGACTCGGACAGTGTTCTCAGCCATCACTCCCGGCGTCACTTGTCCTCCGGAGAGGAAAACGATGGTCGAGATAGAAAGGGGGCAGTCCTTTGGAGGGCTCGACCGGTGATAGTGCTAGTGTAAAATATCGAAAAATGGTGAATAGTAATAAGGGAATTTTCTGGAATTTTTAGAAATTTTCTAGGAATTTTTCAGAGCTCGTACACTGGGTTTTGAGGGGGCAAATTTATGGGTACTGATAAAACCTGTTTTGGATACCCGTTTAAGTGAGGAAATATTTTATTTATAAATACATTTTCTTTTTCATTTTCTTTTTCCCCCGCCCTAAATGTCGTTTCCTTCCCTCGACCTGCGCCTCCTCCTCTCTCTATTTCCTCCGACCCGCGCCCTAATCTTCTAGCACCGACAGTTTCCTTCTCCTCTGTCCCTGCCCAAGCGCCGGCGAGCACGAGCCACTGTTGGCCGAGCCATTTCTCTGCCCTAGCGCTGTCCTCCTCCCTTCTGTCTTTGCCCGACGACGCCACCGTGCCTTAGTCTCCCGCGACACCAAAACCTTTCCTCTTACTTTTCTGCCCGGCGCTGTCGGAGCCCTAGCCATCTTTCCGATCGCCTTCAGCCACTTTCTTTGGATCGTCTCCCTTGTGTGATGGATCTTCGGCCGGAAGAGGGAAAAACCCAAGCCGCTCTTCTACCCGTGCCCTATTTCTTCTCCGCGTTGCCTCCTCTCGGTGTCTATCCAGCCACCGCAGCCAATTGCTGCTCAATTTCAAGACACCGACACCCCACTCCTGTGCGTTGCTGCATCTCCTCCTTCATGATCCATCGACGCCCGATTTCACCGCACCTTTGCTAGGCATCGCCGCACGATCGGGTTGATGCCACACTATTTCCACTCTCCTCTGCCTTGGGATGGCACCGTAGCAATATTTGGATTTCCTCATAGAGGAAGATACAGATCTGGCTAAGAGGTAAGTAATGCTTAGTGTTAGATTGGCTGAGGTTTCACTTCATTCTCTGTATTGAGATGCTTAGATGTAATGCTATTTGTTTGTATTTTGATTAGGAATGTTTTGATTTGGAGGGTTGTACAGTCACCTAGTTTCGACCATCTTGCTCCTATAATGAACATCCCCGGCTGTGAGTCAAAGGAGGAGCAATTTGAAATGATGTAAGTTGTATATGGAGATTGGTTTGTATTTTGTGATGGATTGGTTAATTTCAGTTGATGGTGTTAGGTTGATATAGCTTTGTATCAGTTTCTGATTGAGACTTTAATCTGTTCTATCTTGGTTAATGAGTAATTAGTTGTGTTGATTAGATTATCAGATGTGGTAGTTAGCAATTAATTTTGTGGAACAATTATGCATGTTTGATTCATAATGGAATAAAACTTAATTGGATAAGTTGGATTCTAGGTTAGGTTTATGTGATTTTTGATTAGGGTTTTGCCCTAATCTAGTGTAGGAGATTTTTATTTAGCTATTTATAGGAGTGTAGCTAAATAAAAAGATTTATTTGTTTGACACAGGACTTTGACGCGAGATGAGTATCTCGACGTCGTATTCGGACCAGATTGGACTTTTCGATTGGAGGCGGGTACTTTTGACTTATGTCATTTGATATACATAGTAGTGAATTTAACAAGTTGCATTAATTATGTTCCTTATTTGTTTCAGTTAGTCACTACCCAATAGCTGTTATATGATTGATTGATTGCTTGTTTTGCATCTCATGTATACTTTACCTGCTTATACATGTTTATAGGGGTAGTGATATACCATACTTTACCATGTTCAGGACCTAGGTTTTATACCTTCAGTGTACCTTTGATTTGATTCGTTGACCTATGGTGCACTTTTATATATATATGGATTAGCTCAGGATATTTTGGTGGTTAGTGCCATGCACCATTTGCATGATTGCATACTGTGCGATAGTCTGCTCCATTATTGTTAAGCACATCGCCAGTTACATGGATCTGCACACACCACCACTCATGGGTTAGTGGTCGATTCAGGTAGTGTGTGTTGCAGCAGGGACTTTGTTTGGCTCCATTGGTCCGCTCATGGGTAGTGTGACACAACGTGGTAGCCGGCAGGGATTCCTCCCCGTCATCGTGTACCGGGAGTTGAGAGCATTGCGCTCCCCCATTTATGACTTGGGGTAGGAGGATAGGTGTACTCCGACAGCATCCCGTCCACTCGGTCACTCATCAGGAGCAGTGACGATAGAGTGCTCGGTTGTTACAACCCTACCCACTCGACCTCACTATTGTGTGTGAGATGGTTGACTGGTGTCAGGGGTGACCAGGACACATCATTGGCATCATATGCATGATGCATTTATTGCTTGTGTTTGTGTTTACTGCATTTATATGCTGCATATTATTTGGATACCTATGTTTGACATGCATACAGGATTTCTATACCACGCGGACTGTTTTTCCTTATACCCAGGTCCTGGTTAGTACAGTTTCTCTCCTATTTATTTCAGTTGCATTTTTATCTTTCTTATATCAGGAGACTGTACGCATGATTAGTGCTAGATGTTATTTCTCTACTTTGCATATCAGTTGCACCTATTGAGTGTTGGACTCACCCCGCCTCCATTGTTGTTATTTTTCAAGTTGATGCTATCAGGAGAGAGTTCCAGTTGCTAGTCCCTGCAGATCTCAAAGATATTGTTGGTCTTTTGGTTTTCTTACTTAGATTATGCTAAACTTGTTCTGGTTGATGGTATAGACATTGTATGGATTTTGTGATGTCGATGGATTTTTATTCGATATGTTTTACTATATGCCTGCCTGGACGACAGAAGAGGTGAGTTTGTCGGATTTGTGTTTTATGGGTGTAGTGGAGTAGGGTTGGTTTCGAGTCATGGTATTACTGTTTTGTTTACTTATATATAAACTGCGTGGATGTTTGTGTGGTTGTATTTTATTATTTTTATTATTCCAGCCGCCTGTGGCTGAGGTATATGAGGATGTAGAAAAGTTTCAGATTGTCCGCCGTACAGAGGAGATGCTGCCGAAATTTCTTCGGACAGAGACTCCTCCGGGGCGTGACAATTTATTTGGTATCAGAGCGCGGTTTTACGATCTTTGTTTTCGTATTTTGGATATTTGGGATAACCTGATACCAATTTATTTGGTATCAGAGAGCCAAGTTTGGCGATACTTGTTGTTTTTCATGTTACGAATTTTTGAGATTTAATTGATACCAATTTATTGGTATTAGAGCGGGTTATGTTACCTACTTTTGGTTTTCTGGATATTTGGGTTAGCCCAAGTTTGCGAGTCAAATTGGGTAGTTATTTTGGATTGCACGGATTTTCCATTATGTATATGTTATGGATTTCCGTTTCGGATTTATATGGATTTTCGATGATTTTCATGTTCAGAATTTTGAGGTCAGAAGTTGGGGACTGGACAGGGATAGAAAATCTCCAGACGGCATATAGATATGATATTTAATTTTATAGTTTATGACATCTATTAGCATTCTTTATTTAGTACCTGTCTGGTTGTTGTAACACATATTACATGGTTGACCTTAATAGAGATCAAGGATTATAGTCTCTGGCGATTTTTCTTATCATTCCATCAGTAGTTTTAGCTTCTGCTACTACTAGTAGGAGATGGAGGCACATACCAGTCTCTGCTATTGTTAGCTGGGTAATGGATGATACCTACATATTCCCGTGGATTTAGCCAGTAGAGTTTTTATACTCATATCTTTTGGATATTAGCGTACTCGATACAATGAAAATTGGTCATTGGGGAGTTATCATGTTTGATCATTGTTGAGAATGGTTTGATGTTGAGGGATATTGTGAGATCAGATATTGTGATGTGTTGATTTCTAATGATTTCTGAGAGTAGATGTTTTGTGGTTGTCTGAGGATCTATTACTAGATAGTTGTTTTGATGATCTATTAGTGAATAACTATTTTGATGATCGATTATTTGGGTTGTCGTTGATGGTGACATAGTGAGTGTCATGTATGATATTCACGGGTTTGATGATTATAGTTGGTGATCAGATTATTAATCGGGTGCTAGAGAGTTTACGGTTGAGTGTGCCATTAGATTTTAATATATCTGGTTAGTTGTAGTTAATTAACAGGATGATAAAATTGATATTTGCTCCTCTGATATTGGACTATGTGGATAAATAATGATTTGATATTTTGAATGCTAACTTGCTCTCATGTGGAGTAGAGACTGATTCATCTGATATTATGTGGGTTGATATTTTTTAGGATAAAAATGAGTGTCTTGATGATCTTGAATTCTGACTTTATCTTTTGGGTCGTAAACATTTATACATATGATTATTGTGGGTTTTTAGTAGATTATACCCGAGTGGTTAGATATACATGTCTGATTGTTTATTGGAGATATTTTGTCAATTAAAAATTATGTTGTGGAATGTGCACATATGTTTGAGTGTTTCATTTGATGTATCTTATCGATTTAATCTGAGTTGTGATATGTGCAGATGTGTTTGGTGTAATATTTGAGGTATCTTGTTTATTATATGATTGTTCTGAGTGTATACTCGTGTCAATTTTGATTTGTTGGAAGTATTACATTGATTATACTTGATCTTGTCCGAAAGCTGAATCAACGGATGCTGGGCACGTGACGCTCTCCAAACAGCTGACGTAGATCTCCTGACTGTTCACACGGGCCTCAGGTGAACCTGCACAGAAGTCGAGCCGGGAAGGGGTTCCCGGCAACGACCCTCCGACGCTCAAGTCAGGTAAAGCTCGACAGCGAAGAAGTGGCTCCAAAAATCGTAGAACGCATACCTCCGATGAAGGGTGAGGGCCTTTATATAGGGCTGTGGAGAAGCGAGTGCACACATACTGAGGTGTACACGTGTCCTTCCCCAGACCGTAGTGTGGGCTCGTCGGAGGAGCTTAGCTGACACCATACTGCCACAGTTTGAGCACGTCTCTGATGGGAAAGTGGATCCTTCTATCATAGGATTTTGAGTATGGCCTGAACGCAGAACATGCCCGCTATCAGAAAAAGATGTCCCTTGTCCTTTTCCCCTTACTCCCTGCCGGGCGTCCGGCCGGCCAGCCTCCGCCTAACGTCCAGCCGGACATATATAATGGTCTACTTGGGAGATTCTCGGCAATGTGCTTTGTGGAGACTGTTAGCAGTATGTTACCTTGTGTCTTCGGCCAAGCGCGCCATCCGCTCGGCCCTATAATCATGTTCAACGAGCGCCGGAACCCCGACTCCCGCCGAGGCACATTTTTCTATCAGTCGGACACCGGTCGGTCGGCCGGGCAGTCGACCAACCCTTCTCTGGTCGGCCAATTGATCCAACCTCTTCTTGGGTGTTCGGTCGGTTCATCCTTCTCCTATCGACCACCTGGCCCTTTGACTTCCACGTGGCGTTGACTCCCTATAGCGGGGGTCCCCTGTTCTTACCGCCGGATCACTTGCCTCCCCTTCAAGTCTAGTCGAAGGAGACAATTAGTCCGACTGACTTGACTGTGAGTTTAGCCGGCCGGCTCCTTCATGACATTATCGTCCGCTCGACCTTACGCAGGCATGGCCATAAGGTTAGTCAACAACGAAATTCCGCGGATCTTCTCGCAACCTGCACCAATCCTCGACATTAAGGCTGAGCATGCGTTCATTAAATGCCTCGAATGGCTGAATGCCATGTGGCGCACCGTCGTCATCATACGGCAGTGGCGTGGTGCTTTGATGGGATTGAGGCGGTTCGAAATGGACGGCGCGATGCGCGCTTTAATTCCTGTGACCTGGATCCAACGATGGAGGCCGCCCGGCCCCCGCCCTATAAAAACTTCGCTTTCTCCTCCGTCGTTTCACTACTTCTCTCGCGTGCCTCAGGTTATTCCTCGCGCTCCAAAGTTCAGGCGGTCGTGTTCTCTTGCTTCCGGCGATCCCCGGTGTTCCTCCTTCGCTCCTCCTTTTTCTTGTAAGGTTCTCCTCTTTTCTTTCTGCTCCTTGTGCTTTCTCCGCATTTCTTTCCCTAGTTTTCGCTCCCAGTGTACTCCTTTCGCTTGCTGTCATCTTTCTTCTGCCTTTTTGGCTTTTCGATTTCTTCCGATCGGACCATGGCTAGTTCTTCTCATCCTGAAGACCAGTCCCTCGGCCCTTGGTACACTACCATGTAGTCACAATTTGATCAGCGTGACTTTGATATTCTGACCGATAATTTTGAAATCCCCGGTGATTTTGAACTTCTTTTAGCCGGTCCTTCCGCTCGGTCACACAGGCCGCCGCGCGGAGCTTTCTGTGTCTTCCGCGACCAGTTTACTGCCGGTCTGTGTTTCCCTGTACATCCCTTCATTATAGATGTTTGTAATTTTTTTGGTGTTCCGCTCGGCAATCTAGTACCCAACACCTTTCGTCTTCTCTGTGGTGTTGTTGTTTTGTTCAAGATCCACAACATCCCCCTCCGACCGGAGGTCTTTTATTATTTCTATTACCCCAAGCAATTCGAGCCGGGCACCTTCATGTTCCAAGCTCGGCCCGGCTTAGTCTTCTTTAACAAACTACCTTCTTCCAATAAACATTGGAAGGAGTATTTTTTCTATATTCGTATGCCTGATCAGGCCAATTTCCAGACCAAGTGGTAGGTCAACCAACCCCCCACTCCTGAGCTGAAGAAATTCAAGACCCGACCGGATTACCTCCAGGCTGCAAATATGCTAGCCGGTCTGCGGCTTGACATCAATAAGCTTCTTCACGAAGGAGTGATGTCATCTTCTGCCTGAGTCCGATGCGGACTCCCCTCCCGAGTAACTTCGGTAAGAATTTTACTTGGGCATTTGCTTTGATTGCTAACTGATTTCTTTTCTTTCCTTTGCAGCGGACATCGTCATGGAGTCGGTAATGGCCAGCATTTTGAAGAGAAAGGCGGCGGCGCTCGAAGCCGTGGTAGCAAAGGAGATGGAAACGCTCGGCATCCAGCCGGTCGGATCGCATGAAGGAGAAATCGGGACTCAAGAAGAGTCGGCCGCTCAGGCTTCTCAACAGAACGTGGCAAGCGGAGCCACCCCCAGCGGAGGACCAACTGTCCCCGAGGAAGGTTCCGCTTGGGAGGAGGAGCAACCTCGATAAAAGAGGCGCCGAGTGGAGACTCCCCTGCAATCGGCTACCTCCGCGGTACAACCATCCGAGCGGGTCACTGCAACTGCTCGAGGCAAGGCGCCAGAGGTTGAAGCCATTTCGTCCGACCGGACACCTTCTGAGTGGGACGAGCCGGCTGCCCCAATTGAGGCTATTCCGGTCAGCACCCTTCCGCCCACTCGTCAATCAGTCCAGCGTTCAACCATTCATTCTCAGTTTTCGGCGCCGGCTTCTGATCCTCTTCCGACCGCCGGTCGGATTGCCCCCGGTCACGGCCGACCGACCCACCATGCCTGAGCACACCATTACCTTGAAAGGGCGCCTAGCCGAGATGTGGGCCGACGCTCGGGTGCGCATCATGATGATCCCCCTCCGCAACTTGGCCAATAGCCACATGCAGGAGGCTACGGGGGTAAGTTCATTTTTTCTGAAGTTTTGCATGCATTTTTTTCGATCGGCCATTAACAACTTCTCCTTTCTTTTATATCAGAGATGGGTGGAGGAGATAGCAGTCTCCAACTGCATGTTGATGGTGGACGAGGAGTTAAGGCAACTAAAAGCGGCAGGCGGTCCGTCCGTCTCTCACGGCCCGTCGTACTCTGAGCTGCAGAAGGAGCTCAAGAAGACTCAAAATTTGCTAGTGGCCGAACAGAAGAAGACGGCCGATCAGGCCCACGCCTTGGCAGAGTCCGAGTGACAAGTCAAGTCGCTTGACACAAAAATAACCCTGGCCACCACTCGAAAAAACACGGTCATCTCCGATCTGGAGAAAAAGAATGTTGAGGCTCGGGGATTGGAGTAGAAAATAAAGGAGCTGATGGAGCAGCTCGATGGAGAGAAGGCGGGCCGCTTGGCCGATGCACTCAAGCATATAGACGAGCTGAAAACTCTGCAGGAGTCCCTCGCCGCGTCCCAATTGGCCTTCAAAGAATATCAAGAGGCCGAGCTGAGTCGGGTCGCTGTCTTGAGGAAGAATTATATTCGCTCGCCCGAATTTTAGGAGAAAGTTTGTGAGCGGATGTATACCGCTTTTCACCTGGCCATGGCCGCCACGACTACCTACTTGAAGTCGAAGGGGCATCTTCCCGAGTCTGCGGTCATTCCAGCAGCCGATCAAGTGGCGCTTCTTGACAACATACCGAAGGACCTCTACGATTATTTAGAGTAGAAGTTTAAATGTAATCTAGCCACTCGGCTATGAACTACCCCATTTTGTAATTTGGCTGCTCGGCCTTATTTTTCTTGATGTAATCTCCTTTTGTTTGCCGTTTCTTTAATATAATGTCTTGAATGGAAGTTTGCATGTGTGCTGTCCGCTCGCCTTTTATCACACCTCTAGTATTCGAAAGGGATTTTTACGAAGTATTTTGCATAACCTTTCCGCTCGGCTAAATAGGTAACGTTCCGCTTAGATAGCAGAGGTCGTTCGCTAGATGTAAGATATCGTAAAATTAAATAATAAATATTATTGGACAAAAAAAAAATCTTATTGGATTTTTTTAGGAATTTTTAGAAATTTTTCGGGATTTAAACGGGGTCTGTATGACTCATTTTGAGGGGATGAATCGGTGGTGATAAGCAGGGCCTATTTGGAACACCATTTAAGTGGGAGTTGATGAAGGAGAAAACTTTGAGTTTAATTAAATAAAACCTTTTTATTTTATTAAACCCTAATTCCCTATTCTTTCCCTGCTCTCCCCGATTTTCTCCTCCTTCACGCGATATTTTTCTCCCGATCCCCCTCTCGCGACCTCTCCTCGCCTGATCGTCGGCCGCCCAAGAATCCACCGTCGATGGAGGTCTTCTCCTCCAGCAAGCCTCACCGTGGTGAAGCCTTTTCAAGCCGCCCTCTCCTCGCTGCCAGCGGACGTTGCCCGACGCTGTGATGCTTGACGGACACTGAGCCACAGCGTCATTGATCTCCGATCGCCTCGCTCTTGCCGGGATGGGAGGAGCTATCACCTTCTCTGGCGTTCCTTGTGCGCGATCGTTGATGATTCGGTATCTAGGGCACTGCGACGATTGTCTAGGTACATTTTGTTTGGAAATCTTGTAGATTCAAGGATTGTAGTTTACAGGTTCCCAATTGCGTTGTTTCTCCTGTTTTGGACTAGGGGAAGGCATCGGAACAGATCCTAGATGGAATTCCTCTGGGCAGATCACTGTCCTCTGCATTCTAGCGGCCGAGTAAGGTTTGGATTGACGATTTGGGGGCTGTTTGAGGTGAGTAGAATGTCTGGACCGTCACCAACTAGAGCAGATCTTGATCTCCTCCATTTCTTGCAGATGATTGGTTCTCGGCTAAGGGATTAGGGATCGATTGAGGTGAGAAATGTCTATGTTCATTAGAGTTTCAGCAAATCAATTTCTCTACAGCTAGATTTGGAATTGATTTTGGAAGGAATTGGAGTAGGGTTTCTTTGGGTAGCTGTCAGCAAGAGATTCTTATGGGTTGTGAGATATTGAACTGCTGCTAAACCTCACGGTGAGTATTTTCCAGAGAGGTACCTTTGTGATTCTCATTAGTATGTTGTTAAATTTGGTTTATAAAGGATGGTAGGGTTTGTATTGCTTAGATTATGAGTAGTGTGATGTGGATTGGATGAATTATTGTGGTTGGATTAATTGAGGTGGATGAACTATGTAGGATTGATTCTTGATGTGAGTAGATGACACATACATTAAATGATGGTATTAAAAGGATTAAATGATTAGAATTTGGAATTTGGTTGTGATAAGTTTATTTGTGATAATTATTGGGTGAATGATTTATGTAAACGGATACATGATCGTTATTGATATGTGTTGGAGTGATCAGGGTTTGTATTGAGTTGGAATTTGGGGATATGGTGATTGGTTGATGTAGATTGTTATGTGATCATTCTTAGGATTATTGGATTGATTGTTGATTTCATTATCAGATGTGGTGGTTTGATTAGTTGTTGATGAGGATGTTTGGTGGTTGTGGACTTATGATGGAGATTTGATTTTTATGATAGGTTATTGTGGTTTGATATCATTATGTGGAGATTGCTATTGGATTTAATAATATGTTGATTTGGGGGATTAGTAAGAGATTCGATTTGATTGGAGTGATCTTAATTGGATTAGGGATTTTATTTAGCTATTTAATTCATATGAATTTAGCTAAATAATAAATATATATATTAATTGATGCAGGTCTTGGATACGAGACGAGCGTCTCGACGCGGGATTACTTGACACGATCTACATTTTTAGGCGGGTATTTCTTCCTTGACCTCTACGTAGTTTTTCTTTATCTTAGTGCATGACTATTATGTGATGGTTTAGGCTGCTTTATCTTATATCATGATCGGTTGTTGTTTTTCCTGCATGATACTTATGCTTGACCCTTGTGATGATCTATTTAATTCATATACAGTCTACACTCTTGATATCTACTCTGTTGTGATTACACGTGTAAAGTATGTCTTGTAGGGATTGTCGGGTTGTTGGTATTCCCATGCTGATTGGGTATATGACGTGGATTGTACATAGGTGGGTATGTGTTATAGGAGTCATCTTGTTGACCGTGCATTTACATGTGGTGTGTACATACATATTTGTCATGTACTTTTGGAGGAGTTGTGTTGATTGTATGTTTGGGGTATACACACATGTCTGTTGTGTTTTTACTGGAGGATACATGTTGATTGTACTTATATTTTGTGTACATGTGTCTGGTGGGATTATTGGAGATGTTTGTTGATTATACATGTGTAGTGTGTACATATGTTTGGTGGGATACATGGAGGTATCATGACGATTATACTCATGTTGGAGGTATTTATGAGGTTTGGGGTGTTGCATGGATGATGATTATATATATATATATCATGTTCATCATTCATTGCATCTGATGACCGTTGTCTCCCTTGTGGTTGAGAGAGTCATCAGTTGGTTTGGTTTAGCACCGCACACTCGGCCACTCATGGGTAGTGGTAGCTAGAGCAGTTGCCGCTCGTCCTGTCGTGCCACCCGGTCACGAGGTTTAGTAAGATCCGGCGTTGTGAGCAGTCAGGGACCCTGATGCTATGTAACTAGATAGCTACTAGTGGACTGTCCGCCTCGACCACTATATAGTGGGCTGGAGGGTAGTACAGTCGTCACGGACCCAAGCCTCTCGGCCATACAGGGGTCGTGGTGTTCGGAGAGGTGGCGGGGGTGACCATGGAGCATGCATACGCAGTTATTATTCTTGCATTTGATGCGCGGTGCATCTGCATTTGCATACATGCCTAGTAGATACTAGTTGCATGTGATTGTCGTTGTTGCACTTGATTGAGATATGGTTGTTGCATTTGGTTGTCATGCTGCATACATGTCATTTATTTTACATGTATATGCAGTCGTATTTATATTGCACAGGTGTCACGGGTATATCTGTTGCAGATCCGGTGAGTTTACTGATCATTGTACCATGTGTC
This sequence comes from Zingiber officinale, assembly GCF_018446385.1. Classification (NCBI taxonomy): domain Eukaryota; kingdom Viridiplantae; phylum Streptophyta; class Magnoliopsida; order Zingiberales; family Zingiberaceae; genus Zingiber; species Zingiber officinale. The sequence continues at coordinate 30,805,798 of NC_055986.1, read as the reverse complement.
GATTGCAGATTGGGTATGTATATGTCATTATGTTAGTTGTGGTTTGTACAATTTATATGTCAGGTTATTATGTCAGGTATGTTTAGGTGCATTGATTATGATAGTATGATCATGTTCTTTATTCCCTACTGAGACTGTATACTTGTGATCTCTATGTTGTTTATGGATCATGCACTATCTTTTCTATTATCCGCTGAGTTACCTATACTCACCACCGCATGTATATCTTTATGTTTTCAGGTAGATGGTTGGAGTGTTGCTCGGAGTATCCTGTCTGCCGGGTCCTACGTCACATCCGAAGATCGTGCTTGTTTTCTTTTGTATATTCTTTTCTTATTTTTGGCATTGTATTTGTGTTTAGCCATGTGACTATCTTATTCTTTTGGTGTTGTATTTGTGTTTAAGCCGTGCCGGCATGCATTGTATCTATTTGTCTTGTGTGGGCTTTCCGTTTTCGTTTTTCCGCTGTGTTGGTTTTTGGTACAGCCGTGTGGGCTGTTTTATATATAACTGCATGGTTGTGATTGTTTCATTCCAGCCGTGTGGGCTGTTATTATAACTGCGTGGTTGTGTATATAAATATTCCAGCCGCATGTGGCTGATGTATTTTGCTTGTAGTGATGCTTCATATTGTCACTAGTACAGGGGAGACTATGTCGGATTTTTGTCTGACAGAGACTCCTTTGGGGCGTGACAATTTAGTGGTATCAGAGCAGGTTTACGATACATGCTATGCGTTTTGGATTTTCGAGATTTATCTGATACCAATTTTTGGTATCAGATTAGGTACGATGCCTATTATTCTTGTTTTGGATTTCGTGATTCGGTTTTCTTGATGTGACTTTTCGGGTTTTGGGACCAGGCAGCAGCAGGACATCTCCATGCTATAGGAGGTATGTTTGCATATTGTTAGCATACATTTCTGTTGGTGTATGTATTGTTGCCCATATAGTTATGATGTGTGTTAGTGTTCTCTTGTTAGTACTTGTCTGTTTGTTTGTAGCATGCATTGCATGTGTTGGGTCAATCACTGATCACGGTTGACCAAATGGAGATCAAGGATTACAGTCTCAAGGGATTCATCATATCATACTACCAGTAGTTTAGTGTCTATTACTACTAGTTGGTTGAGAGGTAGAGTCATATACCAGTCTCGGTTATCATTAGTTGTGTAGTGAATGATATCTGTATACCCATGTTGACTCAGTTAGTAGAGTACCGGTTTACTCCTGTTGAGGATTGATTTACTTGGTTGACTTGTGTAGTTATGGTTTGACTTATTACCCTTGTTGACTTGGACAGTTGGGGTTTGACTTATCTTAGTTGGTTTTATGATCCTATTAGTTCGGTCAGTAGAGGATCGATTTACCCTTGTGGACTTGGGTAGTGGGGTATCGATTTACCTTCGTTAGTTTCATCAGTGGATGATTGATTTACTCTTATTGGATCAGTTAGGAGATGATCGATTTATTTTGTTGGTCCGACCAGTAGGGGACTGACTTACTCTATTTTAGAGATTCCTATCTTTGGGATGTATCATACTTGGTTAGATATTTTGACTTGTACCGGTGTAGAAAGGACTGAATTGGTCGTATACCATTATCGGCTTAGTCAGTCTATAGAGGATCGATGTATCCTATTCTATGGGGACTTTGACTATGGATTGTCTGTACCTGGTTGGGGGGCTTAGAAGGTACATTCAGATAGGATATCGCACGGTATGGAAAAGTGTAAAGCTACGTGCTTAACACTTTGAGATACAACCGTTACTAAGGGTATGAGTTGGAGAGTACATTTGGATATATGATTTGTACTGACATGAGAGGGTTGAAGTTAGCTGCTTAACCTTTACGTGACTTGGTACCACGTGAAGGAAGAAGCAGAGAATGCTTTTGGAGGATCAGGTCATCACTTAGCGATTTCCTTGAGGTGTTTGGAGAGAGAGTAATTCTCTACTTCTTCGTTAGCATGATGGATTTGAAGGCGATGACTAGTCGACTCGCCTAACGTTGTTCCATGGGAGATCCTGACTCATGGAACTATTGGATATGATTAGATATCCATGATGTACTTAGGGATATATACCCTGCAATAGTGCGGATGAAGTGGTATTAGTGGAGTAATACCTAGAAATTTCGACATAACTAGGTATAATTTCAGACAATGATCTTCGAGGGGTAGAGCATCGATTGACGGATATTTTGATCAGTTATTTAGTTGTAGTGTTCCTTTATCTTTGTGTTCATTGCTCGATACTGGAGGTTGCTGAATCTCAGGGTGGAGCAATCACAGTATGATGGGGTACAAGACAATGGTTAGACGACTCAGCTAACATTGTCTATATCAGGTGACTCAATAATCCTAACCACATGATCATTTTACCAGATATTATAGTTTATATCGTAGATTAGAGGGTTTGACCTTTTATCGATATTTGTCGAGGGACATATATGGGATGATTATGAGAGTTGCGGAGATACTTTCTTGATGGGTAGACTCTTAGTCAGGAGATTGTATGACCCTTTGACTTTGGATTGATATTCTTTTACTATGGATATTTGATTATCAGAAAGGATGAAATGATGAGATTTGGCAGACTTTATGGATACATTTAGTTTGTTGGCAGTAGGTGTTGAGGGTTGGATGCTTTCGTTTTTCTCTATCATTGTTTAGGAGACTATCTGGTATGATTGATTGATGTTGAGGATGATTGGAGTTTGGTGGATATTGTGAGATCTGGTGTGGTGATATGTTATCTTTTGATGATCTATTAGTGGATATTTGATTTGATGATCTATTGTTTAGTATTTGATGTTGATAGACGTGAGGAGTAGCACTTATGTGATATTTATGGATTTGGTGATTTATAGTTGGTGATCATATCATAGATTTGTTGGGGATCTTATGGTTGAGAGTGTCTATTGTATGGATATAATGAGTCCTTGGTATTACCATTTAGGCATACCATGCCTAGATGTTTACATGGACTCAGTGTACTTGGTATTCTTAGGGTTTGGATCAGTATTCATTGTCTTTATTGGTGATGTTGTGATCTATTCCCGATCTGAGGTGGATCACGTACACTAGCTCCGCATAGCTCTAGAGATGTTTCGACGGGAACATCTATATGTGCAGTTAGTAGTACGTATTGTGATTGTCTTCTGCGAGATTTCTGGGACGCGTTATCTTTAGTAGAGAGATATTAGTGGATCCATGGGAATTAGAAGTTGTTACCAGTTGGAAGTAGTCGTTGTTTATACCAGAGACTCGCAGCTTCCTTTAGTTTGGCTGGATATTACTAGAGATTGATTGAGGGTTTTCTCCAGCATTTACGCAGTTGACCGGATTATCTAGGAAGAGTATGGGATTTTCCTGGATAGATGTTTGTGAGATCAGTTTAGATAACTGCACCGTCTTAGTTATGCTTTCTAGTGTAGACGGATTTGTACTCTACATAGATGTATCGTATCTGGGAGTTGGTGTAGTTCCGATATAGTATGAGCGGAGCAGTCTCATGCCAGTATATCGAATTATCGTGTGATGGGAATGAGATTCATAGATCTTTATGAGAGATTGTGTGTGTTTTCGAGTCACTTCTTTTCCCGGAGGAGTTGCTGCAGGAAACACCTTGATCTGGATTTGTGATACATTCGAGTGACACCTGATGTGTGGAGACATTGGAGCACTCTTATTGGTGGAACGACATGAAGGAAGACATCACAGATTTTGTAGCTTGATGTCTAGTGTGTCAGCACGTGGAGGCTGAATATCAGAGATTAGCAGGATTATCTCCGTTGATTTGAATACTAGAGTGGAGTTGGGAGCATGTTTTGATGGACTTTGTTGTGGGATTACCCAAGACATGGAGAGGATATAATGGTTTGGGTAATCATTGTTGGGCGACGTCTTACTCCCTAGCTATTGATTTGTAGGATAGATTCTTTTGGATTGAGTAGTAGGATTATACTCTAGAGGGATTTCCAGACTGGATGATGTATCTCTGAGTATTGTTTTGGATGGAGATCAGTGATTTCATTTCATGGTTTTGATTATGGTTACAGCAAACTTTGGATTAGGAGTTTCACTTTAGTATAGATTTTCATCTCAGACTGATGGATAGTTTGAGCGGTCTATATAGGTGTTGGAGGTAAATTGATAGTGGACTTTGGATTTTGGAGGTGTTTGATTTATCCACAGTTAGCTAGATTGCAGAATGGGAGTAGCGGGAGTAGGGTGAGTTCATAGCTCACAGAGTCACCGCTATTCACTTGGAGGCGGATCATCATGGTTGGAGTTTTGTTCATTTTACTTGGATGATACTCTTGAGTGTGGATCCCTGAGTTGACCAGTAAATTTGGGGACCAAATTTTTATTAGTGGGGGAGAATGTAAGATATCGTAAAATTAAATAATAAATATTATTGGACAAAAAAAAATCTTATTGGATTTTTTTAGGAATTTTCAGAAATTTTTCGGGATTTAAACGGGGTCTGTATGACTCGTTTTGCGGGGATGAATCGGTGGTGATAAGCAGGGCCTGTTTGGAACACCATTTAAGTGGGAGTTGATGAAGGAGAAAACTTTGAGTTTAATTAAATAAAACCTTTTTATTTAATTAAACCCTAATTCCCTATTCTTTCCCTGCTCTCCCCGATTTTCTCCTCCTTCACGCGATTTTTTTCTCCCGATCCCCCTCTCGCGACCTCTCCTCGCCTGATCGTCGGCCGCCCAAGAATCCACCGTCGATGGAGGTCTTCTCCTCCAGCAAGCCTCACCGTGGTGAAGCCTTTTCAAGCCGTCCTCTCCTTCCTCCTTACCGTCAAACCATCGCCGACGCCGCCCTGTGCCGCGCTGCCAGCGGACGTTGCCCGACGCTGTGATGCTTGACGGACACTGAGCCACAGCGTCATTGATCTCCGATCGCCTCGCTCTTGCCGGGATGGGAGGAGCTATCACCTTCTCTGGCGTTCCTTGTGCGCGATCGTTGATGATTCGGTATCTAGGGCACTGCGACGATTGTCTAGGTACATTTTGTTTGGAAATCTTGTAGATTCAAGGATTGTAGTTTACAGGTTCCCAATTGCGTTGTTTCTCCTGTTTTGGACTAGGGGAAGGCATCGGAACAGATCCTAGATGGAATTCCTCTGGGCAGATCACTGTCCTCTGCATTCTAGCGGCCGAGTAAGGTTTGGATTGACGATTTGGGGGCTGTTTGAGGTGAGTAGAATGTCTGGACCGTCACCAACTAGAGCAGATCTTGATCTCCTCCATTTCTTGCGGATGATTGGTTCTCAGCTGAGGGATTAGGGATCGATTGAGGTGAGCAATGTCTCTGTTCATTAGAGTTTCAGCAAATCAATTTCTCTACAGCTAGATTTGGAATTGATTTTGGAAGGAATTGGTGTAGGGTTTCTTTGGGTAGCTGTCAGCAAGAGATTCTTATGGGCTGTGAGATATTGAACTGCTGCTAAACCTCACGGTGAGTATTTTCCAGAGAGGTACCTTTGTGATTCTCATTAGTATGCTGTTAAATTTGGTTTATAAAGGATGGTAGGGTTTGTATTGCTTAGATTATGAGTAGTGTGATGTGGATTGGATGAATTATTGTGGTTGGATTAATTGAGGTGGATGAACTATGTAGGATTGATTCTTGATGTGAGTAGATGACACATACATTAAATGATGGTATTAAAAGGATTAAATGATTAGAATTTGGAATTTGGTTGTGATAAGTTGATTTGTGATAATTATTGGGTGAATGATTTATGTAAACGGATACATGATCGTTATTGATATATTGGAGTGATCAGGGTTTGTATTGAGTTGGAATTTGGGGATATGGTGATTGGTTGATGTAGATTGTTATGTGATCATTCTTAGGATTATTGGATTGATTGTTGATTTCATTATCAGATGTGGTGGTTTGATTAGTTGTTGATGAGGATGTTTGGTGGTTGTGGACTTATGATGGAGATTTGATTTTTATGATAGGTTATTGTGGTTTGATATCATTATGTGGAGATTGCTATTGGATTTAATAATATGTTGATTTGGGGGATTAGTAAGAGATTCGATTTGATTGGAGTGATCTTAATTGGATTAGGGATTTTATTTAGCTATTTAATTCATATGAATTTAGCTAAATAATAAATATATATATTAATTGATGCAGGTCTTGGATACGAGACGAGCGTCTCGACGCGGGATTACTTGACACGATCTACATTTTTAGGCGGGTATTTCTTCCTTGACCTCTACGTAGTTTTTCTTGATCTTAGTGCATGACTATTATGTGATGGTTTAGGCTGCTTTATCTTATATCATGATCGGTTGTTGTTTTTCCTGCATGATACTTATGCTTGACCCTTGTGATGATCTATTTAATTCATATACAGTCTACACTCTTGATATCTACTCTGTTGTGATTACACGTGTAGAGTATGTCTTGTAGGGATTGTCGGGTTGTTGGTATTCCCATGCTGATTGGGTATATGACGTGGATTGTACATAGGTGGGTATGTGTTATAGGAGTCATCTTGTTGACCGTGCATTTACATGTGGTGTGTACATACATATTTGTCATGTACTTTTGGAGGAGTTGTGTTGATTGTATGTTTGGGGTATACACACATGTCTGTTGTGTTTTAACTGGAGGATACATGTTGATTGTACTTATATTTTGTGTACATGTGTCGTGTGGGATTATTGGAGATGTTTGGTTGATTATACATGTGTAGTGTGTACATATGTTTGGTGGGATACATGGAGGTATCATGACGATTATACTCATGTTGGAGGTATTTATGAGGTTTGGGATGTTGCATGGATGATGATTATATATATATATATCATGTTCATCATTCATTGCATCTGATGACCGTTGTCTCCCTTGTGGTTGAGAGAGTCATCAGTTGGTTTGGTTTAGCACCGCACACTCGGCCACTCATGGGTAGTGGTAGTTGGAGCAGTTGCTGCTAGTCCTGTCGTGCCACCCGGTCACGAGGTTTAGTGAGATCCGGCGTTGTGAGCAGTCAGGGACCCTGATGCTATGTAGTTAGATAGCTACTAGCGGACTGTCCGCCTCGACCACTATATAGTGGGCTGGAGGGTAGTACAGTCGTCACAGACCCAAGCCTCTCGGCCATACAGGTGTCTGGAGAGGTGGCGGGGTGACCATGGAGCATGCATACGCAGTTATTATTCTTGCATTTGATGCGCGGTGCATCTGCATTTGCATACATGCCTAGTAGATACTAGTTGCATGTGATTGTCGTTGTTGCACTTGATTGAGATATGGTTGTTGCATTTGGTTGCCATGCTGCATACATGTCATTTATTTTACATGTATATGCAGTCGTATTTATATTGCACAGGTGTCACGGGTATATCTGTTGCAGATCCGGTGAGTTTACTGATCATTGTACCATGTGTCGATTCCAGATTGGGTATGTATCTGTCATTATGTTAGTTGTGGTTTGTACAGTTTATATGTCAGATTATTATGTCAGGTATGTTTAGGTGCATTGATTATGATAGTATGATCATGTTCTTTATTCCCTTCTGAGACTGTATACTTGTGATCTCTATGTCGTTTATGGATCATGCACTATCTTTTCTATTATCCGCTGAGTTACCTATACTCACCACCGCATGTATATCTTTATGTTTTCAGGTAGATGGTTGGAGTGTCGCTCGGAGTATCCTGTCTGCCGGGTCCTACGTCACATCCGAAGATCGTGCTTGTTTTCTTTTGTATATTCTTTTCTTATTTTTGGCATTGTATTTGTGTTTAGCCATGTGGCTATCTTATTCTTTTGGTGTTGTATTTGTGTTTAAGCTGTGCCGGCATGCATTGTATCTATTTGTCTTGTGTGGGCTTTCCGTTTTCGTTTTTCCGCTGTGTTGGTTTTTTGTACAGCCGTGTGAGCTGTTTTATATATAACTGCGTTGTTGTGATTGTTTCATTCCAGCCGTGTGGGCTGTTATTATAACTGCGTGGTTGTGTATATAAATATTCCAGCCGCATGTGGCTGATATATTTTGCTTGTAGTGATGCTTCATATTGTCACTAGTACAGGGGAGACTATGTCGGATTTTTGTCTGACAGAGACTCCTTTGGGGCGTGACACTAGATGCCGATGTACCTTTGGGTACAGGGTCGAGCGGAACATAGAGGCGGTCGAACAATATTGAAGCTTTGATAGCAGAGATATTTGGACGCTTACAGTCCTTATTGCCCTCTTCCGCTCGGAGGGTTTATAGACGCCGGCTCGTCTCTCGATTTTTAACGTCGGAGCTCGACGGCCTTCCGCTCGGAGGGTTTATAGACGCCGGCTCGTCTCTTGATTTTTAACGTCGGAGCTCGACGGTCTTCCGCTCGGAGGGTTTATAGACGCCGGCTCGTCTCTCGATTTTTAAAGTCACAGCTCGACGGTCTTCCGCTCGGAGGGTTTATGCTCCTCTCGATTTTTAACGTCGGAGCTTACGGTCTTCCGCTCGGAGGTTTATAGACTCGGCTCGTCGATTTTTAACGCCGGAGCTCGGCGGTCTTCCGCTCGGAGGGTTTATAGTCTCTCGATTTTTAACGCCGGAGCTCGGCGGTCTTCCGCTCGGAGGGTTTATAGACTCCGCCTCTCTCGATTTTTAACGTCGGAGCTCGGCGGTCTTCCACTCGGAGGGTTTATAGCCCGGCTCTCGATTTTTAACGTCGGAGCTCGACGGTCTTCCGCTCGGAGGGTTTATAGACGCCGGCTCGTCTCTCGATTTTTAACGTCGGAGCTCGACGGTCTTCCGCTCGGAGGGTTTATAGACGCCTGCTCGTCTCTCAATTTTTAACGTCGGAGCTCGACGGTCTTCCGCTCGAAGGGTTTATAGACGCCGGTCCGTCTCTCGATTTTTAACGTCGGAGCTCGACGGCCTTTAAGGCTAACTTTAACACTGCCGTTCGGCGAAACCATTTGCCATCCTTTATCATTTTTGCTTCCTGCATTACAAGTACATAGGCGAACAAAGTACATGTAAAATTACACCAGCGCACCTCTTACCCAGCTCGGTATGGCTGGAGATGATTAGCGCTCCATGGTCGATCCAGCTTCCGCCCGTCTTCATCCTCCAAATAATAAGCACCCGAACGGAGCTTTTCGCTGATTTTGAAGGGGCCTGGCCAAGGAGCTTCTAGCTTGCCGACGTCGCCGACCGGCTTTACCTTCTTCCAGACAAGGTCGCCGACCTGGAATGATCTGGGGATTACGCGCCGATTATAGTTTTGCTTCATCCGTTGCCGGTATGCCATCAGCCGGACGGATGCCTTGGCTCGCTCTTCTTCGACCAAATCCTACTCCATGTTCCTCCGCTCGGCGTTGCCATCATCATAGTTCTGGATCCGGACGGACTCGACGCCGACTTCGACAGGAATAACCGCTTCGCCACCATACACCAGATGAAAAGGCGTGACTCCCGTTCCTTCCTTTGGGGTTGTTCAGATGGCCCATAGGATGCCTGGCACTTCATCTACCCACCTTCCTCCCAAATGGTCGAGCCAAGCGCGCAGAATGCGAAGAATTTCCCGATTGGCTACTTTTGCTTGACCATTGCTTTGGGGGTATGCCACGGACGTGAAGTGTTGCTCGATGCCATAGCTTTTGCACCAATCTTTGAGCAACTTTCCTGTGAACTGCCGCCCGTTATCGGAAACGAGTCGACGAGGGATGCCGAATCGGCATATGATGTGCTGCCAGATAAATTTCTTGACCATCTGCTCGGTGATCTTGGCTAGCGGCTCGGCCTCCACCCATTTGGAAAAGTAATCAACTACTACAAGTAAAAATTTCCGCTGCCCGGTCGCCATAGGAAACGGACCCACGATATCCATTCCCCACTGGTTGAATGGACAGGATACAGTAGTCGCTTTCATTTCCTCCGCCGGTCGGTGGGAGAAGTTATGATACTTCTGGCAAGAAAGGCATGTTGCGACGGTCCAAGCGGCATCAGCTTGCAGGGTCGGCCAAAAGTATCCAGCCAGCAGGATCTTCTTAGCTAATGATCGTCCGCCTGGATGCCCTCCGCATGATCCTTGGTGCACTTCTTGAAGGATGTACGCCACGTCTTTCGAACTTACGCATTTCAAAAGTGGGCGGGAGAAAGTCTTCTTGTAGAGTTGATCGCCGATGAGTGTGAACCGGCCGGCTCTCCTCCTCAGAAGCTGGGCTTCATCCCGATCGGACGGTGTAGCTCCCGAGCGGAGAAACTCCATGATGGGTGTCCTCCAGTCGCTCGGAAACGTGAGGCCCTCCATCCGGTCGACGTGCGCCACCAAAGATACTTGTTCAATTGGCTGCTGGATGGCGACCGACGTTATTGAACTTGCGAGTTTGGCTAACTCATCGGCCGCTTGATTTTCCGCTCGGGGTATCTTCTGGACAATGACTTCTCTAAAATTGGCTTTAAGCTTCTCAAAGGCTTCAGCGTAGAGTTTGAGCCGAGCTTTGTTAATTTCAAAGGTGCCAGAGAGCTGTTGAGCGGCCAGCTGTAGGCCGGCTATAAGGGCTTCATATTCTGCCTCATTATTCGTAGCTCTATAGTCAAGCCGGACGGATAGATGCATCTTTTCTTCTTGGGGAGACAACAGTAATACACCAACACCGCTTCCGAGCCGAGTGGATGATCCATCCACAAATATCTTCCACATGGCTTCGGGCTCTGGCCTTTGTACTTCGGTGACAAAATCCGCCTAGGACTGTGCCATTATCGCCGAACGGGGCTGATATTGAATGTCAAATTCACTTAACTCCGTTGTCCATTTGATGAGCCGCCCGCACGCTTCGAGATTCAGCAACACTCTTCCCAATGTGCTATTCGTCCGGACGATGATAGTATGAGACAAGAAATAAGGACGGAGGCACCGAGCGGCGAGGACCAAAGCGAAAGCCAATTTCTCGAGCCCAGTGTAGCGAGATTCAGCATCTTTTAAAATATGGCTCCGAAAATATACAGGCTCTTCTCCATTCACCTTTACTAGTGCCGAGCCGACTGCTTGCTCGGTTGAAGATAAGTAGATACAAAGCGGCTCACCCACAGCTGACTTGGCTAGTACCGGGAGAGAGTTCAAATATGTCTTCAAATCTTCGAACGCCCGGTCGCATTCTTCATCCTAGTGAAACTTAGTGACTTTGCGCAAGATTTTGAAAAAAGGTAGGCTCCGGTCGGCTGTCTTGGAGATGAACCTAGACAAAGTAATTATCCGACTGATTAAGCACTGCACCTCCCTCAGATTTCTTGGGGGCGGCATATCTTGTAATGCTTTCACCTTGCTGGGATTTGCCTCGATGCCCCGCTCGATCACTATATAGCCCAAAAACCGCCCACCTTTTGCGTCGAACAGACACTTCTGAGGATTCAGCTTAACTCCATATTTCCGCAGCATTCGGAAAGTTTCCTCCATGTCTTCAAAGAGATCGGCCGCTCGGACTGACTTGATGAGAATGTCGTCCACATATACTTCGAGGTTTCTCCCGATCTGCTCCTTGAACACTTTGTTCATCAAGCGCTGATAAGTAGCTCCCGCGTTTTTCAATCCGAACGACATCACATTATTGCAATAGGTGCCGTCGGCTGTAACGAAGCTGACTTTTTCTTGATCTTCTCGGGCGAGCGGCACTTGATGATAGCCTTGGTAGGCGTCGAGCATACATATCAACTCGCAGCCAGCTGTGGAATCCACCAGTTGATCGATCCAAGGCAGGGGATAAAAGTCTTTCGGGCAAGCTTTGTTGAGATCCCGAAAATCTATGCACACCCTCCACTTGTTGCCCGGCTTGGAGACTAATACTACGTTCGGCAGCCAGCTCGGGAACTGAACCTCGCGTATATGACCGGCCTCCAGGAGTTTCTCAACTTCCGCCCGGATGATGGCATTCTACTCAGCGCTGAAATCCCTTTTTCTCTGCTTCACTGGCCGAGCGTTCGGTCGAACATGTAGCTCGTGCTGCGCTATACTCGGCGAAATTCCGGGCAGCTCATGCGTCGACCAGACGAAGACATCACGGTTTCTCTGGAGGCACTTGATCACCTCCTCTTTCTGGTTGGCCTCCAGATCGGACGCAATGAAGGTCGTGGCCTCCGATCGAGTCGGGTGAATCTGCACTTCCTCTTTTTCTTCATAAATCAAAGAGGGTGGCTTTTCAGTGATAGCGTTTACCTCGATCCGAGGTGTCTTCCGAGCGGAATTGGCTTCTACTCAGACCATCTCGACATAGCATCGCCGAGCTGCTAGTTGATCTCCCCGTACTTCTCCCACTTTGTCCTCCACGGGGAACTTGTGTTGGTTGCTACTCGGAAAGCCTAGAGGTTCCACTGTACAAAAATTTTGTACAAAGGTCTGAACCTTTTCCTAGCTACCATGTGTTCTTTTAAATTAAATTTTGGATCGCCTGCGGAACTTAACACGTTTGATCCAAAACATAAACTATTTGTTCTTTTAGGTTTTGACTTAGATCTCCTGCGGAACTTAACACGTTCGACCCAAATCACCTTAAGCTATTAATTCCATTAAATATTAATTTCCATAATTGGTTCCCAGTACTGACGTGGCGAGACAAATGACCTTCTTGGATATGGGAGCAACCACCACCGACTAGACAAAACCTTTTATAAAAATCTAATATTTAATTTCCTAAAATAACTTTAGGTTAACCGAAAAGAACATTCAAATCACAAGGAAAAGAAAAAATAAAAGAACACAACATCAAAAAACATATTCGAAATTCTAGAACGTAAGCCTCCTGTATTTGGTATTATTTCCATAAATAACTAGTATGATGCGGAAAAGGAAAAACTACTAGTTATACCTTCTAGAAAGACCTCTTGATCTTCTATCGTATTCCTCTTCTAACCTCGGACGTTGTGTGGGCAACGATCTTCCGAGATGAGAAACCACCAACCACCTTCTTCTCCTCCTAGCTAGGTTCGGCCACAAAGAAAGAAGCTTCACCAAGGAAGAAAATCAAAACACTAACCAAGCTCCAAGAGATGCTAGCTTTCTCTCCTCCTTCTTCTTCTTCTCTAAGTAGTATCCGGCCACCGCATGAGCTCCATGGGAATAGAGAGGTTCGGCCACCACTAGAGGAAGAGAGGGAGAGGATGATGATGATGGCCAGCCACACCAAGGAACAAAAGAGGGAGAGAAATAATAGAGGTTGTGTCTCATGAAGACACCCTCACCCCTTCTTTTATATTCCTTGGCCTAGGCAAATTAGGAAATTTAATTACAATAAAATTTCCTCAATTTCCTTGACATGATTTAATTGAGAAAAATAAAATAAAATTTCCCCAATTGAAGTCTTATGGCCGGCCACATCAATGAAATCAAATTGGACAAGTTTCAATCAACAATTAAAACTTCCTAATTTGTTTCCGGAAATTTTAAAATTAAAATTTCTCCTCAAAAATATCTTCATGGTTGATAAAAAGAAATTTCCATAATTTTAATTTTACAGCATGTGAATAATTTTTAAAGAGAAAAATAAAATATCTCACCAATCTATAAATAAGGAAAGAGATCTAATCTCTTTCTTTAATCTTTTGTAGATCTTTTACAAGAGAGATAATTTAATTTTAATTCTCTTTAATAAATTATTTCTTTCACATAATAAAAATTAAAATTAAAATTCTTTTTTAATTTAATTTGGTCGGCCCCCACTAGCTTGGGTTCAAGCTAGGCCCGGCCACCCAAATTTATACCTAGGCCGGCCCTAGCTTGGTTCCCAAGCTAGCTTGGCCGGCCCCCTATTGGTGGGTATAGAAGGTGGGTATAGGTGGGTATAATACTCTATAAATAAGAGGCTACGATAGGGACCAAGAGGAGGAATTGGTTTTGGTCTCCCGATAAAATTAAGTATCCCGTGTTCACCCCGAACACACAACTTAATTTTATCAATAATAATTCATTCCACTAGAGAACTATTATTGAACTACCGCACCAATCCCAAATTACATTTTTGGGCTCCTTCTTATTATGAGTGTGTTAGTCTCCCTGTGTTTAAGATATCAAATGTCCACTAATTAAGTGAGTTACTGACAACTCATTTAATTAATATCTTAGTCCAAGAGTAGTACCACTCAACCTTATTATCATGTCGGACTAAATCCACCTGCAGGGTTTAACATGACAATCCTTATGAGCTCCTCTTGAGGACATTATCAACCTAGTATCTCTAGGACACAGTTTCCTTCTATAATCAATAACACACACTATAAGTGATACCATTTCCTAACTTATCGGGCTTATTGATTCATCGAACTAAATCTCACCCATTGATAAATTAAAGAAATAAATATCAAATATATGTGCTTGTTATTATATTAGGATTAAGAGCACACACTTCCATAATAACCGAGGTCTTTGTTTCTTTATAAAGTCAGTATAAAAGAAACGACCTCAAATGGTCCTATTCAATACACTCTGAGTGTACTAGTGTAATTATACAGTCAAGATAAACTGATACCTAATTACACTACGACCTTCTAATGGTTTGTTCCTTTCCATTTTAGTCGTGAGCTACTGTTTATAATTTATAAGGTACTGATAATATCATCTTCTGTATGTGACACCACATACTATATTATCTACAATATAAATTAATTGAACAACTACAACTAAATGTAGACAATTTGACCAAATGTGATTCTTTATTCATAATGAATGTTTACAAAGCTTAGACTTTCAGTATACACTCCAACAATCTCCCACTTATACTAATGACTAAGTTGTCATATCTTCTACCATACATCTGATTCCCATTCCCTCTTCATGCCGATCGAAAGCTTTCGCCGGAAGGCCCTTAGTGAAAGGATCTGCCAGGTTATCCGCTGATGCAATCTTGGCGATGACAACTTCTCCTCGCTTCACGATATCTCGTATCAGGTGGTACTTGCGCTCTATATGTTTACTTGCCTTATGAGCTCGTGGTTCCACTGAGTTTGCAACTGCACCGCTATTATCACAATAAATTGTGATGATTTTGGGCAAATCAGGAATCACATCTAAGTCCATTAGAAAGTTCCTGAGCCATACTGCTTCTTTAGCTGCCTCAGAGGCTGCTACATACTCAGATTCCATGGTTAAGTCCGAAACGCATTTCTGCTTAACACTCCTCCATGAAATGGTTCCACCTCCTAAAGTAAACACATAGCCTGATGTAGACTTACTGTTGTCCCTATCTGATTGGAAATCTGAATCCGTGTAACCCACAGGGAGCAAATCATCTGCTTGATAAACTATAATATATGATTTACCGCAGTCCAATGTCCTTGTCCAGGGTTACTCTGATATCTGCTAACCATGCCCACGGCAAAACAGATATCAGGTCTCGTACATAGCATTGCATACATTAGGCTTCCTACAGCTGAAGCATAAGGAACTGCTTTCATGTCCTCTATCTCTTTTGATGTCTTCGGAGACATCTCTTTAGATAGAGCTACTCCATGCCTAAAAGGTAAGAAACCTTTCTTGGAATCCTGCATACTAAAATGAGCAAGGATTGTATCTATATATGAAGCTTGGGACAGACACAACATTCTTTTCTTGCGATCCCTTATCACTTTGATCCCAAGAATGTGTGCACACTCTCCTAAGTCCTTCATATCAAATTGATTGGACAACCATACCCTTACATCTGATAATACCTTGACATTGTTGCCAATTAACAAAATATCATCTACGTATAATACAAGAAATATCACCACGTTTCCGTTACACTTCTTGTATACACAAGACTCATCTGGACACTGAATAAATCCATATGACTGGATTACTTCATTAAACCGTATGTTCCAAGACCTTGAAGCTTGCTTCAGTCCATAAATGGACCGATTGAGCTTGCACACTAGATGCTCTTTGCCTTTTTCAATGAACCCTTCTGGTTGCTTCATATGGATGTTCTCTTCAAGACTTCCATTAAGGAAAGCTGTCTTGACATCCATTTGCCAAATCTCATAATCCATATGAGCAGCAATGGATAAGAGTATCCGGATAGACTTAAGCATGGCTACCGGTGAAAAGGTTTCCTCATAATCGATTCCCTCTTTTTGAGTATACCCTTTCGCAACAAGCCTAGCTTTGAAGGTTTCTACCTTCCCGTCTGTCCCTCTTTTCCTTTTGTAGATCCACTTGCATCCAACGGCTTTTACACCATCAGGTGGTTCTACAAGCTCCCAGACCTTATTAGAGTACACAGACTCTATTTCAGAATTCATCGCCTTTTGCCAAGATGCTGCATCTATATCTTGGAGTGATTCGTCATATGTTCGGGGATCAGGTTCATGTTTACCCGGGATCAAGTCCGAAGACTCTCCCAAAAACACGAATCTCTCAGGCTGCCTTACAACCCTCCCACTACGACGATGCACTGTCTGTGGTTGTGTATCATGTGTGACACGCGTTGCAGTCTCTTGTGGTACTTCATCTTGTACTGTTGGTACTAAAGTAGACGTGTCCTCTCTTAGTTCTTATAAAACAACTTTACTACTGGGCTTGTGATCCATTATATAGTCTTATTCTAAAAACTGAGCATTGGTGCTAACAATGACCTTCTGGTCTTTAGGACTATAAAATAAATCACCTTTCATTCTTTTGGGATATCCTACAAACACGCGAACTTCTGTACGGGATTCTAACTTATCAGCATCTGGTTTTAGCACATGTGCTGGACTACCCCAAATCTGAATATGTCTTAGACTGGGTTTTCGCCCATTCCACAATTCTATGGGAGTAGAAGAAACTGATTTAGAAGGTACTAAGTTCAGAACGTATACTGCTGTTTCCAGAGCATATCCCCAAAACGAATTTGGTAATTCTGAATAACTCATCATCGATCTAACCATATCCATAAGAGTCCTATTCCTTCGTTCTGCTACACCATTCTGTTGGGGTGTACCAGGTGCAGACAATTGGGATTGAATCTCGGCCTCTGATAAGTAATTCCTAAACTCTCCTAAGAGGTATTCGCCACCACGATCAGACCGTAGTTTCTTGATACTTTTACCTAGTCGTTTCTCCACATCAGCCTTGTATTACTTGAACTTATCAAAGCACTCGGACTTGCGGCGCATTAGGTAAATGTATCCGTATCTTGAATAATCGTCTATAAAAGAGACAAAATATTCAAAACCTCCTCTTGCCTGGACAGACATAGGACCACACAAATCAAAGTGAACCAATTCTAACACTTCTTTGGCTCTATACCCCTTAGCCTTGAACGGCCTTTTGGTCATTTTACCTTCTAAGCATGATTCACAAGTTGGAAAATTTTCCAACTCTAATGAACTCAAAAGTCCATCGGCTATAAGCCTCTGAATCCTACTTAAGTTAATATGACCAAGCCTTAGATGCCAGAGATATGCTTGGTTCATTTCCGAAGGTTCTTTTCTCTTATTAGAATTAGAAGATGAGTTATAAATTTCCATGTTTTGCTTTGTGGAAGAAATTAGATTTTAAATATACAAATTGCCAACTAATGCACCAGAACATATAATCACTTTATTTCTTTTAATAACTACATCGTTACTAAAGGAAACTGAATATCCATCTAAAAACAGTTTAGAAACTGAAATTAAATTCTTTCTAAAACTGGGTACATAAAGACAATTTCTTAAAATTAAATTTCTATTTCTACTAAAAGATAAGTAGACGTCTCCCACTACAACAGCTGCCACCTTAGTAGCATTGTCCATGTAGACGGTAATCTCTCCTTCAGATAGTCGTCGGGTTTCCTGGAACCCCTGCAGAGAATTGCAGACATGATCAGTGGCTCCTGTATCTACACACCAGGTGCTGGTAGATAATACCGCTAAACATGTTTCAACAACTAGAGCATGAGAAATACCTTTATTTTGGTTCCTACGAGGACAGTCCGCCTTCCAATGTCCTGCCTGCTTGCAGATGAAGCATTTGCCCTTCGGCTTCTTCACTCCAGCTTTAAATTTCCTACTCTGAGATTTATTCACTTTCTTTGCTGAGCCAACTTGTTTCTTCTTCTTCTTTCCTTTCGGTTTAGAAGTAGAACCATTTTCAGCAAAGTGAATTTGAGAATTGTGACGAAATAATCCTTCTGTTGCTTGAAGTTCTGTCAGTAGTTCCCCTAATGAATAAATCCTTTTATTCATATTATAGTTCAGGCGGAACTGCTCAAAACTTCTAGGTAGCGTTTGGAGGATCATATTGATCTGGGTTTCCCCATCAATTTCTCCTCCAAGGATCTATATCTCGTTCAGATAAGCCATCATCTTTAGGATATGATCCCTTACAGGGGTACCCTCTTGCATGGTGGCTGTCATTATCTTTCTCATGGCTTCTTGCCTAGAAGCCTTATCCTGATGACCAAAGAGTTCTTGAGATTGATCATAATATCATAGGTTGTTGGTAAATCTTGATGCTGATGTTGCAATACATTTGACATTGAAGCCAAAATGTAACATCGTGCCATCTCATCTGCTTTTACCCATTTCCTATGATATTCAATCTCCTCTTGGGTAGACTCACCAGTAGGTGCTTCAGGGCAAGGCTCAGTCAGTACAAATTTATAGCTTTCAGCAGTAAGAACAATGTCCAGATTTCTTTTCCAATCTATGTAATTAGGTCCAGTAAGTCTATTCTGTTGAAGTATGATGGACAGTGGGTTGAAAGTCATCCTTCTAGAATCACAAATAACTTTTGGTCAGAACTCTAAATTTAGAATAATATTGATTCCTCAAACAATACTATTTTAAATCAACCAACACCTCAAAACACCGTGAATTTTGTATGCCACGTTAGTGTGGACGTATACAAATTCAAAATTTGTAAAAGGAGGGTTTTAACCCATTAATTTTATTATCTTGTCAACCTAACTTTTTGACAAATAAAATTAATAGTTGGTATCATTTGGTCACACAAATAATAGCAGTGACTCCGTTGGGGAGGATACTATTAGATGTGTCTAAGTGTATACCATTACTTGACACTAAGTCCATTAATAAGATTATGCCCCTTCCGTTGGGCAAGATCACACGCTCTTAATTAACTTCCTATAGTCATCCAAAATTGGAAGTCTGTTCTAGTGATCCACAAACAAGCTCATCCGTTATGGAGGAAGGCACTCAGAGCCAACGCGCAAGCTTGTTTGCATCACTTACAAACCAGTAATGGAGACCATGGGATTTACTTAAAAATCCCTCTCCCACTTAGTTATTTATAAATGAGGAATTTTAACTATGCTAGCCTACTAAACTTGTAAACTAACATGCACACACAGCACAATATAAAAGCAATAAATAGAAAATCTAATTTTCAACTATTATGGCTTTTATCTCTAGTTGTGCTCCGTGTGTTGTCATCCCAAGCTCGCCACCGGGTCTAGCTGTCGCATCCATCTTGCTCCTAGTTCCGCTGTGCCTCTGGTCCTTAGAAGGTTCCACGCTTTGCAAGATTCGATCCGCGACATAAATAGAATTTTACATTTTTGATCCTATATTCCATAAAAGGAATGTACATGTATCTAGATTAAAAATAAAATCCTAATAAAACTAAATACAGCTCCTGCTGTATTTTAATACAATCATGAACACACAGATAAATGCCATTGACATGTCCAAGGGTCCAATCACACACATAATAACTAAAAGCCATAATAGTTGGATCCTGCATCCACAAAGTTAGCACATCCTACTATTAACCTGCCTAAATTATGTTTGACATGTGTATAATTAACCTAATACCAAATACACAGAGGCAAAACCCTAGCTCTGATACCAATTGTTGGTTGCTACTTGGAAAGCCTAGAGGTTCCACTGTACAAAAATTTTGTACAAAGGTCTGAACCTTTTCCTAGCTACCATGTGTTCTTTTAAATTAAATTTTGGATCGCCTGCGGAACTTAACACGTTTGATGCAAAACTTAATCTATTTGTTCTTTTAGGTTTTTACTTGGATCTCCTGCGGAACTTAACACGTTCGACCCAAATCACCTTAAGTTATTAATTCCATTAAATATTAATTTCCATAATTGGTTCCCAGTACTGACGTGGCGAGGCACACGACCTTCTTGGATATGGGAGCAACCACCACCGACTAGACAAAACCTTTTATAGAAATCTAATATTTAATTTCCTAAAATAACTTTAGGTTAACCAAAAAGAACATTCAAATCACAAGGAAAAGAAAAAATAAAAGAACACAACATCGAAAAATATATTCGAAATTCTAGAACGTAAGCCTCTTGTATTTGGTATTATTTCCATAAATAACTAGTATGATGCGGAAAAGGAAAAACTACTAGTTATACCTTCTAGAAAGACCTCTTGATCTTCTATCGTATTCCTCTTCTAACCTCGGACGTTGTGTGGGCAACGATCTTCCGAGATGAGAAACCACCTGTAACGCCCGCCCTCCCTGCTAACCCTAAGGGACGGGGCTACGATACTCTACGTACATATTACAGCGGAAGACTTAAAATTATTTTCTTGGTTTAATAAAATCTGAACTACACTAGTATGGTTTCCATAACATTATAACAAGATAAATAAAAACATAACAACATCATAATTAGTCATGGCATATCCTAGTATCATTTTAAAGTAGCATAGCATATCAAGTTCTTAAAGCATAGCATGAAACATAACATAGTTATATCTAATCATGGCATATCTTAGTATCATCATAAGATAACATAGCATATCAAGTTCTTAAAGCATAGCATGAAACATAACATAGTTATATCTAATCATGGCATATCTTAGTATCATCATAAGATAACATAGCATATCAAGTTCTTAAAGCATAGCATGAAACATAACATAGTTATATCTAATCATGGCATAACATAAATCATAGCATCATCACAACATGATCATAAATTATATGCAATATGATTTTGAAAACATGTATCCGAAAAACATGTGTATGTCCCATGATCTTTAAAACCATTTCTTCTTACATATATACTTGAACATAATCTCAACATAAAGGGGATCCCGGCTATGTACCACATACATACATAATGCGCGCATCCTAAGTAGACCCAAGGTAGCTAGTCTTGAACCTACTAGGAAACTAGGCCTGTAGCTCGACCTAGGGGCACGTAAGGAGCCCACCCTTTACTAGGCTCGTAATTCGACCTAGGGGCACGTAAGGAGCCCACCCTTTTGGTACAAGCCACATAAAGTAAAGTACATGTCATACTTATACATATCATACATCATAAAAGTATGCATCACTTAGGCATACATCATGTCATAAAAGTATGCATCACTTAGGCATACATCATATCATAAAAGTATGCATCACATAGGCATACATCATGTCATAAAAGTATGCATCACTTAGGCATACATCATATCATAGTAAAGTATGCATCACTTAGGCATAGGTTGTAAAAACATGCATATCTTAAGCATAGAGCATATCATCAAGCATGCATAATTTCACCACATAACATATCATGTAAGCATGCATATTTTAAGCACATAGCATATCATCAAAGCATGCATATTTATATCCACATAGCATATCATAAAAGCATGCATAATTTAAGCACATATCATATCATGGAAAGTATAAATCACAAGCATACATGTTTAAGCATAAGGGGTGTATCATATGATTATACTATCATAAGAAATATGGTAACATAGTTAACTTGGGTTCTAAGCTTCCTAATCCCTTGGGTTCTTATCATGGCCGAACCCCTTAGATCTCATTTTAGATGAATAACAACCTCCAAGCGTGTGGAACCTAAATTATCATCACATCAATTTCATATAGAGCATTATAAGCATGATTAACTTGGTTTCTAAGTTCTCCAAGTCCCTAAACTTCATGTGGCCGAACCCTATCAGTATATAAACAAGGTCCCAAATGTCATGAAAGCATGGAAACCTTAAACCATATTTATAGCATTTTTTTCCAAGTAACATAGTAAGCATATTGAACTAGTTCCTAAGTCCTTCAAGCCCTTAACATATGTCATGGTCAAACTTTTAACAAGTGTTCATTAGGGCTAAAAACAAACATACAAGCATGTGAACTTGAACTAACATCATGTATAAATTCATAACAAGACATTATACAACATGTATGGCCGAAACTTACCCTAGCCTCAATTAGGTCATTAAACAACATATAGCATGGGAACTTTGTCTTTCTACTTATCATATTTCATGTAGAGTGACATAAGCATATTTAATTTTTGTTCTAGGGTTTCTAGGGCATCTATCCCTTCATGGACGAAACATACAATGGTCCATTTAGGTCATGGAAAAATTATACAAGCATGTGACACAATCAACACATTATCATATTTCCATAAGAAGCATTTTTAGCACATTTGGTTTCATTTCTAAGGCCTCTAGGTCTTTTAAACCCTACTTGGCCGAGACTTATCAGTGTATAAACTTTCTTCAAATATCCTAAAAGTATAAGAATTCATACAAGTTTCATAGCATGTATAAAGACAAGCATAATAGACATACATGTGAATTGTGTCTTAGGCTTCCTAGGTTTCTTTCCCTTTTTCTTTTATTTTTCCTCATGGCCGAAACTTACCAATTTCTAAACTAGGTTTTAGGTGGATTTAAACATGAAAGACCTAAGTAAGTTTCATGGAAAAAATTACTAAGAACATCAAATACAAAGTTGGTTCATAAACAAGCTAGGACCCTTGTGATCTTACATGTCATATATCATGTAACTAATTTTCTATACTCCAATTAAACATGAGAGCATTAAACAACTTTCATATCATAATATCACAGAGGTATTGAGCATATTAGAATTTTGTTTAAGCTTTTCTAAACTATCCATCTTATCATGGCCGAAAATCTACAATAAAAGTTCATGAATTTCTAGCAATGTTCAACATGAAATTCTTCGAGAGAACTCTATATTCTATCGTACAAACATGTTTACTTAAATTTAAAGGTCTTCCTAACCCTAAGTCCTTTTCTTGGCCAAAACATATAAATGGATTTCTTTTGGTTCCAAGTAACTTTTAAGCAAGAAAACCAATAAAAGATCCTTAATGGTTCATGGAGAGAATCTTGTGCTAGTTTGGTTACACAATATTTTCCCTAACCTCCTTAAAATATTTTTGGCCAAAATTCTAGGGTTAGGTACTCCTCTGATCAAGCATCATTTAGGTATAAAAAACATGAAGAAAATCCTTCCTACATAGCATAGAAAACATACCATGAATTAAAGACTTGTTTAAACCTTCCTTGATTTGAAAACCCTTTCTTAGCCGTATTTTCTTAAATTCTTTCCTAGGTTTTCTAATCCTCATAAAATCCGAAAATCACATAAAAAGCCTTGTACCACAGGTGAGGGGAAGCTTACATCCTTTTTGCTTGTGGATCTAAGGTATGGTGATGGAAGAAGTAGCCTCTTCTTCTAGTTCCCTTTCCTTGATTCCCTTGCTAAGTCCTCCTTGTATCTTAGGCTTTCTTAGGAGAAAACCTTTGCTTGGGCCGAAGATGGAGGAGAGGGGACTGATGGTTTCGGTGAGGGAGAGGAAGAATGAGAGAAAATGAGAGAAAAATAAACTTCTCTTTTCTTGCTCCCTTTTATGTTATGGGGGAAGAGGTAGCAAACTTGATTTTTGCTTTCCTTCTCCCTTAGCCTTTTTTTCTATTTCCTATTTATTTTATTTATTCATTTATTCTTACCATTCATGATGAAATAAGGGGGATTGAATCCTCTTTAATCCTCTCTTTGAATTTTCGGCAAAAGCAAAGAGGAAGAGGGAGAGAAAGGGAGGAAGGCAAGTTGCCTTTCTCTTGCTCTTTTCTTGTTTTCTTTTGGCTATCTTTTACTCTCACCCTTATCATGAATTTCCCTCCTTTGCTATCAACATCTTCTCTCTATCCCAATTGGTTTCTACTAATTAATTCTATGAATTATAATATAAGAGGTTCAAGGTTCAATCATTGACCTTCAATTCTTTTTTTTTGTTTCATTTTATTTCTTTTTGCTTTAACCCACTTCTTATTATTTTTCTAAGGCAAAAATCCTACATTCATATATTTATCTTACAAGCTTAGAGGGTATTACACCACCAACCACCTTCTTCTCCTCCTAGCTAGGTTCGGCCACAAAGAAAGAAGCTTCACCAAGGAAGAAAATCAAAACACTAACCAAGCTCCAAGAGATGCTAGCTTTCTCTCCTTCTTCTTCTTCTTCTCCAAGTAGTATCTGGCCACCGCAAGAGCTCCAAGGGAATAGAGTGGTTCGGCCACCACAAGAGGAAGAGAGGGAGAGGATGATGATGATGGCCGGCCACACCAAGGAACAAAAGAGGGAGAGAAATAATAGAGGTTATGTCTCATGAAGACACCCTCACCCCTTCTTTTATATTCCTTGGCCTAGGCAAATTAGGAAATTTAATTATAATAAAATTTCCTCAATTTCCTTGTCATGATTTAATTGAGAAAAATAAAATAAAATTTCCCCAATTGAAATCTTATGGCCGGCCACATCAATGAAATCAAATTGGACAAGTTTCAATCAACAATTAAAACTTCCTAATTTGTTTCCGAAAATTTTAAAATTAAAATTTCTCCTCAAAAATCTCTTCATGGGTGATAAAAAGAAATTTCCATAATTTTAATTTTACAACATGTGAATAATTTTTAAAGAGAAAAATAAAATATCTCACCAATCTAAAATAAGGAAAGAGATCTAATCTCTTTCTTTAATTTTTTGTAGATCTTTTACAAGAGAGATAATTTAATTTTAATTCTCTTTAATAAATTATTTCTTTCACATAATAAAAATTAAAATTAAAATCCTTTTTTAATTTAATTTGGCCAGCCCCCACTAGTTTGGGTTCAAGCTAGGGCCGGCCACCCAAATTTATACCTAGGCCGGCCCTAGCTTGGTTCCCAAGCTAGCTTGGCCGGCCCCCTATTGGTGGGTATAGGTGGGTATAGTACTCTATAAATAAGAGGCTACGATAGGGACCGAGAGGAGGAATTAGTTTTGGTCTCTTGATAAAATTAAGTATCCCGTGTTCACCCCGAACACACAACTTAATTTTATCAATAATAATTCATTCCACTAGAGAACTATTATTGAACTATCGCACAAATCCCAAATTATATTTTTGGGCTCCTTCTTATTATGAGTGTGTTAGTCTCCCTGTGTTTAAGATATTAAATGTCCACTAATTAAGTGAGTTACTGACAACTCATTTAATTAATATCTTAGTCCAAGACTAGTACCACTCAACCTTATTATCATGTCGGACTAAGTCCACCTGTAGGGTTTAACATGACAATCCTTATGAGCTCCTCTTGAGGACATTATCAACCTAGTATCTCTAGGACACAGTTTCCTTCTATAATCAACAACACACACTATAAGTGATACCATTTCCTAACTTATCGGGCTTATTGATTCATCGAACTAAATCTCACCCATTGATAAATTAAAGAAATAAATATCAAATATATGTGCTTGTTATTATATTAGGATTAAGAGCACACACTTCCATAATAACAGAGGTCTTTGTTTCTTTATAAAGTCAGTATAAAAGAAACGACCTCAAATGGTCCTACTCAATACACTCTGAGTGTACTAGTGTAATTATACAGTCAAGATAAACTGATACCTAATTACACTACGACCTTCTAATGGTTTGTTCCTTTCCATTTTAGTCGTGAGCTACTGTTTATAATTTATAAGGTACTGATAATATTATCTTCTGTATGTGACACCACATACTATATTATCTACAATATAAATTAATTGAACAACTACAACTAAATGTAGACAATTTGACCAAATGTGATTCTTTATTCATAATGAATGTTTACAAAGCTTAGGCTTTCAGTATACACTCCAACAACTTGATCTTCTGGTGGAATGTGGGGATTGCCGCTCAGAAATCACTGAGAGTCGGTCGCCCCAATATGACGTTGTATGCCGACGGAGAGTCCACTACTACGAAGTTTACCGTCCGTGTCCTTCTGAGCGGCTCCTCTCCCAACGAGATAGCCAGTCGGATCTGTCCAACCGGCTGAACTTCGTTGCCCGTAAACCCGTAGAGGGGGGTCGTTATGGGCAGCAGCTCGGCTCGATCAATTTGTAGTTGGTCGAAGGCTTTTTTGAATATGATATGGACAGAGCTCCCTATGTCAATAAAAACGCGATGGATAGTGTAATTGGCTATTACCGCTTTCATGAGTAGAGCGTCGTCATTCGGCACTTCGACTCCTTCCATGTCACTGGGCCCGAAGCTGAACTCGGGTCCGCTCGCCCTTTCCTGACTGCAGCCGACTGCATGGATTTGGAGCTGCCTGACGCTAGCCTTCCTTGCTCAGTTAGAGTCGCCTCCGGTCGGACCACCAGCTATGATGTTGATTTCACCTCGGGAAGTGTTGTTTCTATTCTCTTCTTCCCGAGCGGATGGTCTGAGCCGCTCCCTGGACATCCGAGGATTGTCTTCACGCCTAAGAGTATGCTGCCATTCAGGCGTTTGTCTTTGTCGGTGATTAGATATAGTCCGATCGGCTCCGTGAGTTCTTTGTCGCCTGTCGGACAATGGTGATCGACGACCACCACTTCGAGGAACGGGATGGGCGATCAGGGGAAGACTCCGACATTCTTTGGTATTGTGTGTGTCCATCAAGTGGAATGAGAAGAACATGGGGGTCCACTTCTTTTTTGGCTTGGGTCGCTCGGCTGCTACTTCTTGGACATGGGACCTAGCATGGGAGGAACGGATTGCTTCGGCCCTCGGTCCTCTTGGCGGCTGATGAGCGATGTGTGACTTTCGCTTGGCGGGAGGGGCCCGCTCGGTTATAGTTTCCTTTCTTCGGGCCGCTTGAGCTTCCTCCACGTTGATGTATTCATTGGCTCGGTGCAGCATATGATCGTAGTCTTGGGGCAGCTTCCGAACGAGCGAGCGGAAGAAATCCCCATCCACGAGGCCTTGTGTGAAGGCATTCATCATAGTCTTCGAGGTGGCCGTAGGGATATCCATGGCCACTTTGTTGAGCCGTTGTATGTAGGCTCGGAGCGATTCGCGGGCGTCTTGTTTGATGGCGAACAGACTGACACTAGTCTTCTGATAGCGCCGACTGCTTGCGAAGTGGTGAAGGAAGGCCGTGCGGAAGTCCTTGAAACTTGAGATAGATCCGTCCGGCAACCTCCGAAACCACCGTTGAGCCGATCCCGAGAGGGTGGTAAGAAAAACTCGACACTTCACTCCATCTGTGTATTGATGAAGAGTAGCTGTGTTGTCGAATTTACCCAAATGATCATCCGGGTCGGTAGTTCCATTATATTCGCCGATCGCCGGGGGCACATAGTGCTTCGGTAGAGGGTCTTGTAGAATAGCCTCTGAGAATTGACGGTTGATCCGTTCGGGCGAGGCATCCGCTCGGGGGGCTTTACCTTTTTTGCTGTCTTGTCTTAGTACTTCATCCGAAGAAGATCCGCGATCACGGTTAATTGCTATGGCTTCAGGAGTGCGGAATAAAGCCCGATGGAATGGAACTGTGGCCGGCGGTGCATCTGCTCGGCCATACGATGCTGATGTTGCTTGCTGCTCGGCCCGCTCGGGTTGCGACTTCTGCTTCTGTTGCTCCACAAGCTTGGCGGCTCTCGACTCGATCAGAGCGTTGAGTTCCTCCGTGGAAAGCGTCACCGTGTGCTGTCGTCCAGCTTCGTCCATTGCTTCCGATTGGATGCAGGAGCATTCCCACAGACGGCGCCAAATTGATCCTGTCCGAAAGCTGAATCAACGAACGCTGGGCACGTGACGCTCTCCAAACAGCTGACGTAGATCTCCTGACTATTCGCACGGGCCTCCGGTGAACCTGCACAGAAGACGAGCCGGGAAGGGGTTTCCGGCGACAACCCTTCGACGCTCAACTAAGGTAAAGCTCGACAGCGAAGAAGTGGCTCCAAAAATCGTAGAACGCGTACCTCCGGTGAAGGGTGAGGGCCTTTATATAGGGCTGTGGAGAAGCGAGTGCACATATACCGAGGTGTACACGTGTCCTTCCCCATACCGTAGTGTGGGCTCGTCATAGGAGCTTACCTGACACCATACTGCCACAGTTTGAGCATGTCTCTGATGGGACAGTGGATCCTTTTATCATAGGATTTTGAGTATGGCTTGAACGCAGAACATGCTTGCTGTCAGAAAAAGATGTCCCTTGTCCTTTTCCCCTTACTCCCTGCCGGGCGTCCGGCTGGCCAGCCTCCGCCTAACGTCCGGCCGGACATATATAATGGTCTACTTGGGAGATTCTCGGCAATGTGCTTTGTGGAGACTGTTAGCAGTATGTTACCTTGTGTCTTCGGCCGAGCGCGCCATCCGCTCGGCCCTATAATCATGTTCAATGAGCCCCGGAACCCCGACTCCCGCCGGGGCGCATTTTGCCATCAGTCGGACATCGGTCTGCCAGCCGGGCGGTCGGCCAACCCTTCTCCGGTCGGCTAATTGATCCAACCTCTTCTCGGGTGTTCGGTCGGTTCTTCCTTCTCCTATCGACCACCTGACCCTTTGACTTCCACGTGGCGTTGACTCCCCAGAACGAGGGCCCCCTGTTCTTACCGCCGGATCAATACTCTTGGCATAGGTGTATATATGTCATGTGAGTGTTGTTGAGGTGTATTGTTGATTATACCTATGTTGATATATGCACACGGGTTCGGTATGCATTGTTGGAGGTATCACGATGAATTATACCTATGTTGTGAGTATGTGTGGTGTTTACATATTGGAGGATTATGTCGATCATATATATGTTGTGTGAGTACGTGTGCCAGGTGTATTGTTGGTCTAACGACCCGCCTTCTAATTACTAGGCTGTGGGGCCGATCGCTACATTATGCTGTGCTAAATTACTATTGCGGAAATCTGGATGGATTAAAATTTTTGCTAAACTGATTACTGTAAAATCTGAACTTAATATTCTAGGTGTACCTAGGAGTTGTACACATGCTAGGGAAGATAATCTATGCCTCTCCGATGTCTTGCTAGCTGTAATCAGGCATTTCTATCGATCCATGGATCGATTGGGCTGTCGGATCGATCCAGTGACCGATCCAGCTTGATACTGGCACGGAAGAAAACTCTGGATCGTTCGACTGACCAATCCATAAGCTATATTGCTTCTGTACGCGGCTGGATCGGTCTACCGACCGATCCAGGAGCACACTGATCGGTCGGCTGACCGATCCAGTGGCTCACTGATCGGTCGGCTGACCGATCAGTGAGCTTCTGTACTCTCTGTTCGGATCTGGATCGGTCGGCTGACCGATCCATAACAGACGCTAACTCTCTGTTCGCGACTGATTGGTCAGCTGACCGATCCAGCGGCACAACCCAATTCTGATCGATCTGTAGAATAATAAGTCTATAAAATCATACACACAGTTAACTAATAATAAGTCCAGCGGCACACACTGATCGATCTGCACAACCCAATCCAGCGGCACAACCCCTGATTTCAGCACTATTTCGTGCCCAAATCATACACATCAAGTCTATAAAAGCTAGAAACATTTTAACATATATTAGCTAACATTTTAAACATGATATCATGCATGGTTCACTAATTCATGGCATCCAAATGTACTAAGTGTTGAATAATAAGGTTCCAACAGTTAACTAATTTTGCTGAAAGTTCTAATGCATAAATAAAACTCGTTAGATCCCTATGATATTTTATTCCAAGTTCCTTCCACACACATCTTCATCGCATTGTCCTCCAGCCTCCGCTAGTCCATTTTCCCTTTACCTTTATCTGCAGTATAAGGAAAGAGTATCTGTAAGCTTAAAACTTAGTAAGAAACTAGCTACCTCACAAAACATGCACACGATGCAATTTATGTTTTGAAAACATGCTATTTGAAATACGTACTGAACATATATAAGCATGACATAGCAAAGTTACTAAGCATAAATACTGAAACATAGCATGCATATCAAAATATAAGCATGGAGCTAACTCATGGTATCAATCAGGAAGAACTAAACTGAGACTTAAACTGAACTAAACTAAGCTGATACTGAATTAAATCCTGATCACATAGGTGACTGCGAGTTTTGAAAACTGTATACATAAGTAGATTAAAATAATAATCATGCTGCTGAGGGCCCTGGCAACTGTACGTGCTGTGCGTGTATCCCTAGCTAGACCCGGGATTGCAAGTTCCAAATCTAGTAGGGTTTACTAGGTTATCTGAACCTAGGGACGACTGTGGGTGTCCAACCCAATGGATATCTGATCCTGTACAGTGCCACTGCTGAAAATAAAATACTGAATAGCTGCACTATTTTATTTATCCATTTCTAGGTTTTCTGAACCTAGAGCTAGGTTGTCTGAACCTAGAGGCGACTGTGGGTGCCCACCCATTAGACATCTAGTCCCATGAAAGCTGTCATAAAGCTAATTAACTGGATCAATACGTTTATACGACATTTAACTGAGCTGAATAAATGCCCACTGAATCAAAAGTTGTCCCAGTCTTTTTATCGAGCATTTGGTGTGCTCTAACTCTCCTCTCTAGTAGGGAGAGCACTTCTAGGCACCCGACAACATCTAAAACCTCAAACTGAAGAGGGAAAATGCGTCCGACCCATCTAGAGGTGCTTGGCTAATCCCTAAAGCTGCGAGGAGGGTTAAATACACCCTAGGTGTCGACAAAAATCCGAGTAAAACTAATCTAAAAGCATGCATTCAAACGGAAGCTACTTATACTGCAGGTGAGGGGTTTCTTACCTCGTACGCTAGTTTCCTTACGGTTCTAGTCGCTAGGTTTCCGGAGAAGACGATCCTTTCGATAGTCTTCTTGCGCCAACACGTTCCTCTCGTGCAGGGGAGCCTCCTTGTGTCGGAGCAGCTGCCGGAAGATGTCCCTGGGGCCCCTAGGCTTGGTGCGCCGAGACAGAAAGAGGAGGGAGAAGGGGTGTCGGCGGTGAGGGTTGGAGAGGAGGAGAAGTTGCCGAACCAACACAAAAATAAACCAAACCCCACTTAAATTTTCTATTTATATTAAGTGGGTAACTCGACCCAACTTAAATATAAATATAATTGATTCCCTTTTATTTCAGTACGGCCCTGCTGGGTTCAACTGGTTACTTAAGCGGTCTAAAGGTTTAGCGGACCCGAGAGGTCCCGGGTTCGATTCCCGCTTAAGCTATTTTGCTTTTCTAATTATTTTTGCTACTTCCGCTACTCTAAAATTTCCGGAAAAATATCTAAAAATACCAGAATAATTATAGAATATTTCTAGTATAGTTTTGAGAATTTTCGGGCATTACAATTTACCTTATAATAATTCTACTTAAAATAAATCCGGATCTTGTCTGCATTATGTCATGTTGGCTTACCCTGTCTCCCATATTCTTATCAGTGGGTGACTCACTACGATGTTGATGGATTTGATTTATTTACTAGGTTGTTTATACCTTAGGCCGCCCACAGTGATCTTTGGTAGATCTATACCGACTGGGGCTCAATCACCTGGGTGGCATCTGGGGTATGCTTCTTCAGCATAGAGACATGAAATACATTGTGGACAGCTGACATTTCCTGGGGTAGCTCTAGCTCATATGCTACCTTGCCCACTCTTCTGCTGATAAGGTATGGTCCCACATATCTGGGACTTAGCTTGCCCTTCTTCCCAAAACGCATTACTCCCTTCATGGGAGCTACTCTGAGGAACACTGAATCCCCAACTGAAAACTCTAAAGGTCTGCGCCGTGTATCAGCATAGCTCTTCTGGCGGCTATGAGCATCTCTATCCTCTGGCGGATCTGCTGTATAGCTGCTATGGTATCTGCTACTAGATCTGTCTTAAGCTCTAGTTCTTTCTGTTCACCACTCTCGTACCAGCAGATTGGAGATCTACACCTCCGCCCGTAGAGAGCCTCGTAAGGTGCCATACCGATAGTGGCCTGATAGCTGTTGTTGTATGCAAACTCTGCTAAGCTCAGATATTTGCACCAACTTCCTTTGAAATCTAGGTCACACGCTCGGAGCATATCTTCGAGTACCTGATTCACTCGCTCCGTCTGTCCATCTATCTAAGGATGGAAAGCTGTGCTGAACTTTAACTTCGTGCCCAAAGCTGATTGTACACACTCCCAGAAGTGTGATGTGAACCTACTATCTCTGTCTGAAATAATGGTTCGTGGGACTCCATGCAGCCTGACGATCTCCTTGAGATACAACTGAGCTAACTGCTCCATGGAATAGGATATTCTGATAGCTAGGTAGTGGGCGGATTTAGTCAACCTGTCGACTATTACCCAAATGGTGTCGAAACCATTCGTGGTTCTGGGTAGTCCCACTATGAAATCCATAGAAATGTCTTCCCACTTCCATTCTGGAATCTGAATGGGCTGCAAAACTCCTCCTGGTCTCTGATGTTCTGCCTTGACCCTCTGACAGGTTAGGCAGGTGCTAACATATCGAGCGATGTCTCTCTTCATCCCGGGCCACCAAAAATGTTTCTTCAAGTCCTGGTACATTTTGGTGGAGCCTGGATGCATCGCATAGGGAGTCTTGTGAGCCTCATCTGAAATCTTCCTTCTGAGTTCCTCCTGATCTGGAACACATAATCTGTCGCCAAAATACAACACCCCGCTAGCTGACACTCTAAACTCTCCACTTTCTGTTTCTGCTAATCCTTGCTTGATTTTCTGAATTTCAGGATCCTGTTCCTGAGCTGTCTGGATGTCACCAAGCAAGGTCGACTCTAAGGTCATAGTAGAGAGCTGTCCAACTATGAGTTCAAGACCGAAATCTGTGATCTCTTTCTGTAGGGGTGGTGACATGGCTGCTAGAGATAATAAGGTAGCACTGGACATTCTGCTAAGTGCATCTGCTACCCTATTTGCTTTCCCTAGGTGGTAGAGGATGTCTATATCGTAGTCCTTGACTAGCTCTAACCATCTGCGCTTTCGCATATTCAGATCCTTCTGAGTGAAGAAGTACTTCAGACTCTGATGATCTGTATACACCCTGCACTGAGCTCCATACAAGTAATGTCTCCAAATTTTGAGAGCGAACACCACTGCTGCAAGCTCAAGGTCATGAGTGGGGTAGTTCCTCTCATAATCCTTGAGTTGTCTGGAGGCATAGGCTATCACCTTGCCATTTTGCATCAGTACTGCTCCTAGTCCCAATTTGGAGGCATCATTGTATATGTCGAAGCTGTCTGTATTTTCTGGTAAAGCTAGAATAAGAGCACTGGTCAATCTCCTTTTGAGCTCGCTGAAGCTGCTCTCACAGTCCTCTGTCCACTGAAACTTCCTGTTCTTTCTGGTAAGAGCTGTCAGTGGGGAGGTTATCCTAGAGAAGTCCTCTACGAATTTCCTGTAGTAACTTGCTAATCCCAGAAAGCTTCTGACCTCGCTGGCATTCTTGGGTCTTTTCCAGTTACTCACTGCTTCTATTTTACTGGGATCTACCATGATACCATCCTTTGAGATGATGTGACCCAGGAAGGACACCTGATCTAACCAAAATTCACATTTTGTGAACTTGGCGTACAACTGGTTCTGCTGGAGGGTCTGCAATACTATTCTCAGGTGCTCTGCGTGTTCTTCCTGAGTTCCTGAATAGATAAGAATGTCATCGATGAACACGATGACGTACTTATCTAAGTATTCCCTGAATACCCTGTTCATGAGGTCCATGAAAGTACCTGGAGCATTTGTCACGCCAAAGGGCATGACTACGAACTCATAATGTCCGTATCTGGTCCTGAATGCTGTCTTGGGTATATCCCCTTCTTTAACCTTCACCTGATGATAACCTGATCTGAGGTCTATTTTAGAGAACACTGCTGCTCCCTTTAGCTGATCAAACAGGTCATCTATTTTGGGAAGAGGATACCTGTTCTTGATTGTGACCTGGTTCAGTGCCCGGTAATCTATACACAGGCGTATGCTCCCGTCCTTCTTCTTCACGAACAATACAGGTGCTCCCCATGGTGAGTGACTAGGACGTATGAAGCCCTTGTCAAGCAGCTCCTGTAGTTGCTCATGAAGTTCCTTCAGT